>NW_028136848.1:0-46967 GCF_965140915.1 Aythya marila | reverse complement strand
ACACCCCAAAAACTATCGGCATCACCCCCAAAACTGGAAGAAAATACGCCAAAACCATAGATCCACCCCAAAACCACCCTAAACCTACCTGATCTTCTCCAAAACCCACAATTTACCCTTTTCCAACACGATGACCAACGAGAACCCAACAAAACCCAACAGAGACCCAAAAAACGTCAAAAACACCCCAAACAAGAACGGCATCACCACCAAAACTCGAAGAAAATCCCCCAAAACCATAGATCCACCCCAAAACCACCCGAAACCTACATGATCTTCTCCAAAACCCACAAACCACTCCTATTTAACATAATGACAAACAAGAACACAACAAAACCTAATGGAGACCCCAAAACACGTCAAAAACACCCCAAAAAATATCGGCATCACCCCCAAAACTGGAAGAAAATCCCCCAAAACCATAGATCCACCCCAAAACCACCCTAAACCTACCTGATCTTCTCCAAAACCCACAATCCACTCCTATTTAACATAATGACAAACAAGAACACAACAAAACCTAATGGAGACCCCAAAACACGTCAAAAACACCCCAAAAAATATCGGCATCACCCCCAAAACTGGAAGAAAATACGCCAAAACAATAGACCCACCCCAAAACCACCCTAAACCTACCTGATGTTCTCCAAAACCCACAATCCACTCCTATTTAACATAATGACAAACAAGAACACAACAAAACCTAATGGAGACCCCAAAACACGTCAAAAACACCCCAAAAACTATCGACATCACCCCCAAAACTGGAAGAAAATACGCCAAAACCATAGATCCACCCCAAAACCACCCTAAACCTACCTGATGTTCTCCAAAACCCACAATTTACCCTTTTCCAACACGATGACCAACGAGAACCCAACAAAACCCAACAGGGACCCAAAAAACGTCAAAAACACCCCAAACAAGAACGGCATCACCACCAAAACTCGAAGAAAATCCCCCAAAACCATAGATCCACCCCAAAACCACCCGAAACCTACATGATCTTCTCCAAAACCCACAAACCACTCCTATTTAACATAATGACAAACAAGAACACAACAAAACCTAATGGAGACCCCAAAACACGTCAAAAACACCCCAAAAAATATCGGCATCACCCCCAAAACTGGAAGAAAATACGCCAAAACCATAGATCCACCCCAAAACCACCCTAAACCTACCTGATCTTCTCCAAAACCCACAATCCACTCCTATTTAACATAATGACAAACAAGAACACAACAAAACCTAATGGAGACCCCAAAACACGTCAAAAACACCCCAAAAAATATCGGCATCACCCCCAAAACTGGAAGAAAATACGCCAAAACAATAGACCCACCCCAAAACCACCCTAAACCTACCTGATGTTCTCCAAAACCCACAATCCACTCCTATTTAACATAATGACAAACAAGAACACAACAAAAGCTAATGGAGACCCCAAAACACGCCAAAAACACCCCAAACAAGAACGGCATCACCAACAAAATTGGAAGAAAATCCACCAAAACCATAGATCCACCCCAAAACCACCCTAAACCTAACTGATCTTCTCCAAAACCCACAATTTACCCTTTTCCAACACGATGACCAACGAGAACCCAACAAAACCCAACAGAGACCCCAAAAAACGTCAAAAACACCCCAAACAAGAACGGCATCACCCCCAAAACTCGAAGAAAATCCGCCAAAACCATAGATCCACCCCAAAACCACCCTAAAACCTACCTGATGTTCTCCAAAACCCACAATCCACACCTATTTAACATAATGACAAACAAGAACACAACAAAACCTAATGGAGACCCCAAAACACGTCAAAAACACCCCAAAAAATATCGGCATCACCCCCAAAACTGGAAGAAAATACACCAAAACCATAGATCCACCCCAAAACCACCCTAAAACTACCTGATCTTCTCCAAAACCCACAATTTACCCTTTTCCAACATGATGACCAACGAGAACCCAACAAAACCCAACGGAGACCCCAAAACACGTTAAAAACACCCCAAAAAAGAACGGCATCACCCCCAAAACTGGAAGAAAACCCCAAATACCATAGATCCACCCCAAGGACACCCTAAACCTACCTGATGTTCTCCTAATCCCAAAGCACACTCCCAACCACCATAAAACGCATTAGGAACTCAACGAAACGCAACGGAAACCCCAAAACACTTCAAAATCACACGAAGAAAGGAGAGGATCACTCTCCAAAATAGAAGAAAACCCCAAATACCATGAATCCACGCGAAAAGTCCCCCTAAACCTACCTGAAGTTGTCCAAAACCCACAATTTACCCTTTTACAACACGATGACCATGGAAAACCAAATGAAACACAACGGAGACCCCAAAACACGTCAAAAACAACACAAAAAGTCCAGGATCATCCCACCCCCCCAAAAAAAAAAAAAAAAAAAAAAAAATGAGTACCATATATCCACCCCAAAACCACCCTAAACCTACCTGATATTCTACAAAACCCACAATTTACACTTTTCCAACACGATGACCAACGAGAACCCAACAAAACCAAACAGAGACCCCAAAAACCTTAAAAAACACCCCAAACAAAAATGGCATCACCCCCAAAACTCGAAGAAAATCCACCAAAACCATAGATCCACCCCAAAACCACCCTAAACCTACCTGATGTTCTCCAAAACCCACAATTTACCATTTTCCAACACGATGACAAACGAGAACCCAACAAAACCCAACAGAGACCCCAAAAAACGTCAAAAACACCCCAAACAAGAACGGCATCACCCCCAAAACTGGAAGAAAATCCGCCAAAACCATAGATCCACCCCAAAACCACCCTAAACCTACCTGATGTTCTCCAAAACCCACAATCCACTCCTATTTAACATAATGACAAACAAGAACACAACAAAACCTAATGGAGACCCCAAAACACGTCAAAAACACCCCAAAAAATATCGGCATCACCCCCAAAACTGGAAGAAAATACGCCAAAACCATAGATCCACCCCAAAACCACCCTAAACCTACCTGATCTTCTCCAAAACCCACAATTTACCCTTTTCCAACACGATGACCAACGAGAACCCAACAAAACCCAACAGAGACCCAAAAAACGTCAAAAACACCCCAAACAAGAACGGCATCACCACCAAAACTGGAAGAAAATATGCCAAAGCCATAGATCCACCCCAAAACCACCCTAAACCTACCTGATGTTCTCCAAAACCCACAATCCACACCTATTTAACATAATGACCAACAAGAACACAACAAAACCTAATGGAGACCCCAAAACACGTCAAAAACACCCCAAAAAATATCGGCATCACCCCCAAAACTGGAAGAAAATACACCAAAATCATAGATCCACCCCAAAACCACCCTAAACCTACCTGATCTTCTCCAAAACCCACAATTTACCCTTTTCCAACATGATGACCAACGAGAACCCAACAAAACCCAACGGAGACCCCAAAACACGTTAAAAACACCCCAAAAAAGAACGGCATCACCCCCAAAACTGGAAGAAAACCCCAAATACCATAGATCCACACCAAGGACACCCTAAACCTACCTGATGTTCTCCAAAACCCACAATCCACTCCTATTTAACATAATGACAAACAAGAACACAACAAAACCTAATGGAG
Organism: Aythya marila; assembly: GCF_965140915.1. Lineage (NCBI taxonomy): Eukaryota > Metazoa > Chordata > Aves > Anseriformes > Anatidae > Aythya > Aythya marila. The sequence goes on along the minus strand of NW_028136848.1, from coordinate 43,318 downwards.
ACCCCAAAACACGTCAAAAACACCCCAAAAACTATCGACATCACCCCCAAAACTGGAAGAAAATACGCCAAAACCATAGATCCACCCCAAAACCACCCTAAACCTACCTGATGTTCTCCAAAACCCACAATTTACCCTTTTCCAACACGATGACCAACGAGAACCCAACAAAACCCAACAGGGACCCAAAAAACGTCAAAAACACCCCAAACAAGAACGGCATCACCACCAAAACTCGAAGAAAATCCCCCAAAACCATAGATCCACCCCAAAACCACCCGAAACCTACATGATCTTCTCCAAAACCCACAAACCACACCTATTTAACATAATGACAAACAAGAACACAACAAAACCTAATGGAGACCCCAAAACACGTCAAAAACACCCCAAAAAATATCGGCATCACCCCCAAAACTGGAAGAAAATACGCCAAAACCATAGATCCACCCCAAAACCACCCTAAACCTACCTGATCTTCTCCAAAACCCACAATCCACTCCTATTTAACATAATGACAAACAAGAACACAACAAAACCTAATGGAGACCCCAAAACACGTCAAAAACACCCCAAAAAATATCGGCATCACCCCCAAAACTGGAAGAAAATACGCCAAAACAATAGACCCACCCCAAAACCACCCTAAACCTACCTGATGTTCTCCAAAACCCACAATCCACTCCTATTTAACATAATGACAAACAAGAACACAACAAAAGCTAATGGAGACCCCAAAACACGCCAAAAACACCCCAAACAAGAACGGCATCACCAACAAAATTGGAAGAAAATCCACCAAAACCATAGATCCACCCCAAAACCACCCTAAACCTAACTGATCTTCTCCAAAACCCACAATTTACCCTTTTCCAACACGATGACCAACGAGAACCCAACAAAACCCAACAGAGACCCCAAAAAACGTCAAAAACACCCCAAACAAGAACGGCATCACCCCCAAAACTCGAAGAAAATCCGCCAAAACCATAGATCCACCCCAAAACCACCCTAAACCTACCTGATGTTCTCCAAAACCCACAATCCACACCTATTTAACATAATGACAAACAAGAACACAACAAAACCTAATGGAGACCCCAAAACACGTCAAAAACACCCCAAAAAATATCGGCATCACCCCCAAAACTGGAAGAAAATACACCAAAACCATAGATCCACCCCAAAACCACCCTAAAACTACCTGATCTTCTCCAAAACCCACAATTTACCCTTTTCCAACATGATGACCAACGAGAACCCAACAAAACCCAACGGAGACCCCAAAACACGTTAAAAACACCCCAAAAAAGAACGGCATCACCCCCAAAACTGGAAGAAAACCCCAAATACCATAGATCCACCCCAAGGACACCCTAAACCTACCTGATGTTCTCCTAATCCCAAAGCACACTCCCAACCACCATAAAACGCATTAGGAACTCAACGAAACGCAACGGAAACCCCAAAACACTTCAAAATCACACGAAGAAAGGAGAGGATCACTCTCCAAAATAGAAGAAAACCCCAAATACCATGAATCCACGCGAAAAGTCCCCCTAAACCTACCTGAAGTTGTCCAAAACCCACAATTTACCCTTTTACAACACGATGACCATGGAAAACCAAATGAAACACAACGGAGACCCCAAAACACGTCAAAAACAACACAAAAAGTCCAGGATCATCCCACCCCCCCAAAAAAAAAAAAAAAAAAAAAATGAGTACCATATATCCACCCCAAAACCACCCTAAACCTACCTGATATTCTACAAAACCCACAATTTACACTTTTCCAACACGATGACCAACGAGAACCCAACAAAACCAAACAGAGACCCCAAAAACCTTAAAAAACACCCCAAACAAAAATGGCATCACCCCCAAAACTCGAAGAAAATCCACCAAAACCATAGATCCACCCCAAAACCACCCTAAACCTACCTGATGTTCTCCAAAACCCACAATTTACCATTTTCCAACACGATGACAAACGAGAACCCAACAAAACCCAACAGAGACCCCAAAAAACGTCAAAAACACCCCAAACAAGAACGGCATCACCCCCAAAACTCGAAGAAAATCCGCCAAAACCATAGATCCACCCCAAAACCACCCTAAACCTACCTGATCTTCTCCAAAACCCACAATCCACACCTATTTAACATAATGACAAACAAGAACACAACAAAACCTAATGGAGACCCCAAAACACGTCAAAAACACCCCAAAAAATATCGGCATCACCCCCAAAACTGGAAGAAAATACGCCAAAACCATAGATCCACCCAAAAACCACCCTAAACCTACCTGATCTTCTCCAAAACCCACAATTTACCCTTTTCCAACACGATGACCAACGAGAACCCAACAAAACCCAACAGAGACCAAAAAAAAACGTCAAAAACACCCCCAAAAATATCGGCATCACCCCCAAAGCTAGTAGAAAATCCCCCAAAACCATAGATCCACCCCAAAACCACCCTACACCTACCTGATGTTCTCCAAAACCCACAATTTACACTTTTCCAACACGATGACAAACGAGAACCCAACTAAACCCAACAGAGACCCCAAAACACGTCAAAAACACCCCAAAAAATATCGGCATCACCCCCAAAACTGGAAGAAAATCCGCCAAAACCATAGATCCACCCCAAAACCACCCTAAACCTACCTGATCTTCTCCAAAACCCACAATCCACTCCTATTTAACATAATGACAAACAAGAACACAACAAAACCTAATGGAGACCCCAAAACACGTCAAAAACACCCCAAAAAATATCGGCATCACCCCCAAAACTGGAAGAAAATACGCCAAAACCGTAGATCCACCCCAAAACCACCCGAAACCTACCTGATCTTCTCCAATACCCACAATTTACCCTTTTCCACCATAATGACCAACGAGAACCCAACAAAACCCAACAGAGACCCCAAAAAACGTCAAAAACACCCCAAACAAGAACGGCATCACCCCCAAAACTGAAACAAAATACGCCAAAACCATAGATCCACCCCAAAACCACCCTAAACCTACCTGATGTTCTCCAAAACCCACAATCCACTCCTATTTAACATAATGACAAATAAGAACACAACAAAACCTAATGGAGACCCCAAAACACGTCAAAAACACCCAACAAATATCGGCATCACCCCCAAAACTGGAAGAAAATACGCCAAAACCATAGATCCACCGCAAAACCTCCCTAAACCTACCTGATCTTCTCCAAAAGCCACAATTTACTCTTTTCAACCATAATGACCAACGAGAACACAACAAAACCTAATGGAGACCCCAAAACACGTCAAAAACAACACAAAAAAGAACAGGATCACGCCAAAAAATAGAAGAAAACCCCAAATACAATAGATCCACCCCAAAACCACCCTAAACCTACCTGATGTTCTCCAAAACCCACAATTTACCCTTTTCCAACACGATGACAAACGAGAACACAACAAAACCCAACAGAGACCCCAAAAAACGTCAAAAACACCCCAAACAAGAACGGCATCACCACCAAAACTCGAAGAAAATACGCCAAAACCATAGATCCACCCCAAAACCACCCTAAACCTACCTGAAGTTCTCCAAAACCCACAATCCACACCTATTTAACATAATGACAAACAAGAACCCAACAAAACCTAATGGAGACCCCAAAACACGTCAAAAACACTCCAAAAAATATCGGCATCACACCCAAAACTGGAAGAAAATACGCCAAAACCATAGATCCACCCCAAAACCACCCTAAACCTACCTGATCTTCTCCAAAACCCACAATCCACACCTATTTAACATAATGACAAACAAGAACCCAACAAAACCTAATGGAGACCCCAAAACACGTCAAAAACACTTCAAAAAATATCGGCATCACACCCAAAACTGGAAGAAAATACGCCAAAACCATAGATCCACCCCAAAACCACCCAACACCTACCTGATGTTCTCCAAAACCCACAATCCACTCCTATTTAACATAATGACAAATAAGAACACAACAAAACCTAATGGAGACCCCAAAACACGTCAAAAACACCCCAAAAAATATCGGCATCACCCCCAAAACTGGAAGAAAATACGCCAAAACCGTAGATCCACCCCAAAACCACCCGAAACCTACCTGATCTTCTCCAATACCCACAATTTACCCTTTTCCACCATAATGACCAACGAGAACACAACAAAACCCAACAGAGACCCCAAAAAACGTCAAAAACACCCCAAACAAGAACGGCATCACCCCCAAAACTGAAACAAAATACGCCAAAACCATAGATCCACCCCAAAACCACCCTAAACCTACCTGATGTTCTCCAAAACCCACAATCCACTCCTATTTAACATAATGACAAATAAGAACACAACAAAACCTAATGGAGACCCCAAAACACGTCAAAAACACCCAACAAATATCGGCATCACCCCCAAAACTGGAAGAAAATACGCCAAAACCATAGATCCACCGCAAAACCTCCCTAAACCTACCTGATCTTCTCCAAAAGCCACAATTTACTCTTTTCAACCATAATGACCAACGAGAACACAACAAAACCTAATGGAGACCCCAAAACACGTCAAAAACAACACAAAAAAGAACAGGATCACGCCAAAAAATAGAAGAAAACCCCAAATACAATAGATCCACCCCAAAACCACCCTAAACCTACCTGATGTTCTCCAAAACCCACAATTTACCCTTTTCCAACACGATGACAAACGAGAACACAACAAAACCCAACAGAGACCCCAAAAAACGTCAAAAACACCCCAAACAAGAACGGCATCACCACCAAAACTCGAAGAAAATACGCCAAAACCATAGATCCACCCCAAAACCACCCTAAACCTACCTGAAGTTCTCCAAAACCCACAATCCACACCTATTTAACATAATGACAAACAAGAACCCAACAAAACCTAATGGAGACCCCAAAACACGTCAAAAACACTCCAAAAAATATCGGCATCACACCCAAAACTGGAAGAAAATACGCCAAAACCATAGATCCACCCCAAAACCACCCTAAACCTACCTGATCTTCTCCAAAACCCACAATCCACACCTATTTAACATAATGACAAACAAGAACCCAACAAAACCTAATGGAGACCCCAAAACACGTCAAAAACACTTCAAAAAATATCGGCATCACACCCAAAACTGGAAGAAAATACGCCAAAACCATAGATCCACCCCAAAACCACCCAACACCTACCTGATGTTCTCCAAAACCCACAATCCACTCCTATTTAACATAATGACAAATAAGAACACAACAAAACCTAATGGAGACCCCAAAACACGTCAAAAACACCCCAAAAAATATCGGCATCACCCCCAAAAATGGAAGAAAATACGCCAAAACCATAGATCCACCCCAAAACCACCCTAAACCTACCTGATATTCTACAAAACCCACAATTTACCCTTTTCCACTATGATGACCAACGGGAACCCAACAAAACCCAACAGAGACCCAAAAAAACGTCAAAAACACCCCAAACAAGAACGGCATCACCCCCAAAACTGGAAGAAAATACGCCAAAACCATAGATCCACCCCAAAACCACCCTAAACCTACCTGATCTTCTCCAAAACCCACAATCCACTCCTATTTAACATAATGACAAACAAGAACCCAACAGAACCTAATGGAGACCCCAAAACACGTCAAAAACACTCCAAAAAATAACTAGACGTGATGAAAAAAAAAACCAAAAACAGGTGTTTTTGTTTTCTCACTGGTTCAAATCTCCTGTTGGGGGCCCTGGGCCGGTGAATGGAGTGATACGTGGATGATTAATAGGTCCTAAACCCCCTGCAAGTCACTCTCCCTGTGGGCAACGAAGGGCTGTGGGAATTGCCACTAGTTAAATTCCCGGATGGGTCAGATAAAATCGAAGACCAAGGACCAGAAAGGGAGCAACTTACCAGATATATGGTATATATATGGTATAGGGGCCCCAGAAAATTAAAGAGTAAATTGAAAATGATCCATTACTATAAGATAGAATGACCAAAAGAACCCTTAAGACCCTATGTATTTTGATCCACGGAGGACGGGGTCTGTCAGGCTTTGAACATTAATAGTAGAATACCCGTGGATCCAGAAAAGAGCAAGCTGAAACATTGGAATTAGAAATTAGAGAGCAATTGATTAAGAACGAATATGTGCTACATTTGTGCCTGTGATGCACTTATATCACCAGATAACAGTAGCCTCTCCTATCCTATTATCCTGTGACCCCGAGAACCAGATCAAAAACAACCTCACGGTTCGGACTTTAATCAAGGGGTCTGAGAAAGGAGAACTGTTCACAAAGGGACAGGTTAGGAATATGTATATGTATAGGAATGTTCATGTATATGTAACGCTTTACTAAAGCAATTTGCCACTTAAGGCGTGCATGACCTTGGTGGAACTACCCGTCCCGTGCTACATGGAACTGAGTAAACATACCTACTTTACAATCTTACTTATCGTGGAGTCAGCTTTCTGTGAGTCATTTTGGTGAGCCAGGCAGGAGACAGTCTGCTCGGCTGCGGGATCGGCTGCGGCGCGGACGCCCCTAGGTGCACCCTGAGCGTTTTTGCTCGGAGGGGACTCCACTCTCAGCTGCTCACCGCAGGAGCAAAGATCTCCTGAAACTGCAGACAAACGGTACGTTTTCGGCTGCTGGAGGGATACTAACTGGAGTGTTAATAATTGTATGTGTTTTTATGTATGTATTTTGTGTTGACATTTTGCATGCTGTAATACTTGCATGTTGTAAGTATTTTGTGTCGAAAGTGTTTGTGTAAGTGTAAGGCTTTGCAACAAAGTGTTACAAGTCACTTCACGAAGAACACAGAGACAATACTTGTTTGGTTGGTTATCATTCTAAATTATATTCCTGTGGTATGAATGAGATGTGCTGGAGGCCTCCGTGTGCTATTGTGCTGTGTGAGGGAGGCGCAGCGTTCTGCAAAGCGAGTGCAGTGTTCCGATCCGTTGTTCCGTACTCTCCGCAAGGGGAGTGGGCAGAGACGAACGAAGTGCTTGACAGACTGAAAAGAAGTGCTGTTTTGTCCAAGTTTGAGTGGAGGTGCCTAATATATGGGCCCGGTGTATCTTGTGTATCTTGTGTATCTTGTGTATCCTATTTTTGCTCTTAAATGTTTTGACTGTGACAAGAAAAAGGCAGGAGCATGATATGGCATGCTTCCTGCAACATATGAGGCCCGCACAGGCCGAGACCTGGACTCGCTGAGACCTGAACAGGCCAAGAGACCGGAGCGGCACCGAGAGACTGGAGCGGCGCTGGGAGACCCGAGACACTACGGAGGGAACTACCGCTGGACGGAGAGAGCCCTGAGAGACGCTGCAGAAACACGGACGGCTCTGAGAGACACAGAATAGACCGGACAGAAGCTGCAAAACGCGGGGAAATTGAGGTGATTGCGGAACATCCGAGATCGAGTTGCTACAGGAGACCAGAGGCGTCAGTGGACACCGGTAGCCGACCCTCACCGTGTGGCGAGTCGGCACAGAGCAGAGGAGCGGACATCAGGACCCTGCAGCCTGTCTGACGGAACCATGGAGGCAGCGGCAGCAGCGGCTGTGCTGCTTCACTCTAGCCTTCTTTTCATAAAAGGTTTATCTTGCAATGCAAAAAAGACTGTTAGTCCCCAGATCGGTGTTATAACTATTACTAATGACGACTTAGCGCTATTGCAGGGCACGAGTGCAGAGACGCAGACTACACTGCCAAATGACCACAAGCAGGTTCTTTCACTAACCTAAGGTTGCATCTGGCACTGCCTGCAGACGTATAGCAGACGTTACACTCTCTTTCCTAACTAGTAATCATGTGTCTCACCCATCTGTGGTGAATGGCCAGTGGCAAAAAGAAAAGGGGGGAGACAAAGACAGAAACGGTACAAGGAGAATGCCACTAACACTAACAGCTTGGGTAATAGGAGTAGTATAAGTGACACAGGTGCGGAGCGGTGGCAGGCGCTGCTGCTCTGTGGGGCTCTCTGCCTGCTGCTCGCTCTCGCCGGCTTGTGCACTGCTGCCGACGGTGTTAGAGTAAAATGTGAAGACTGCTCAGATGGCAGTTATGAGAGTGCTTATGTGAAGAAGACGTGTGCTGAATTTGACTTTGTGTGCAACAGTGGTCAGTGTGTGCCAAACAGATGGCAGTGTGATGAGGATCCGGATTGTGAAGATCGGTCTGACGAAATTTCTGAGCTGTGTCATATGAGAACAGTGTCATGGAAATGTGATGGTGAAATAGACTGTGACAGTGGAGAAGATGAAGAGAATTGTGGCAATGTGACTTGTAGTGCATCAGAGTTCACATGCAGTAGAGGACAATGTATTTCCAAAAGCTTTGTCTGCAAAGGTCAGGGTGACTGCTCCGACCACTCGGATGAATCTTTGGAGCACTGTGGCCGCCTGCCTGCACCTCCAGTGACGTGTTCTACGAGTGAGGTGCAGTGCGGCTCAGGTGATTGTATCTACAAGAAGAGGTGATGTGAAAGAGATCCGTTTTGCAAGGATGGAAGTGATGAAATTAATTGCCCTTCCTGGACCAGTTCAGATGTGAAGATGGGAACTGTGTCCATGGGAGTAGGCAGTGCAGTGGTGTGAGAGACTGTCTGGAAGGCACTGATGAAGCATACTGTAAAAATTCTGTGCTCTGGACCTGGAAAATTCAAGTGCAGAAGTGGCGAATGCATAGATATCAATAAAGTGTGTAACCAGCAGAGGACTGCAAGGACTGGGGTGATGAGCCCCTGAAGGAATGCAACATAAACGACTGTGACTGTCCAGCTGAGTTTGAGTTTGTAAACAAGAGAAACTGTGGAGATATTGATGAATACCAAAACTTTGGTATCTGTAGTCAAATCTGTATCAACGTGAAAGGTGGCCACAAAAGTGAATGTAGCCGTGGCTATCAGATGAGTCGTGCTACAGGAACCTGGAAAGGGCCTTGTCAGAAGATAAAAAAGAAAGTGTTTCAACAAGCAGCTACGAGAGGAAAGAATCACTGAACCCCCGATGTGAGGGACTGTACCTTGTTTTACTGACTACTGAAACAGCTGTGAGAACTGCAGAAAGGGACCCACGCATCCAGAATAAAAGGACCAGTAACTACTGAAACTTGGAGGGTTGAGAAACTGAAACTCAAGCTAAGAAAGAACTAATGTTCTGGCAATGAGGCTCTGCATGAATTAAGGATGCCAAATAAAGGGGACAAGCCTAAAGGGAGCACTCTCAGCTGCTCACCGCAGGAGCAAAGATCTCCTGAAACTGCAGACAAACGGTACGTTTTCGTCTGCTGGAGGGATACTAACTGGAGTGTTAATAATTGTATGTGTTTTTATGAATATATTTTGTGTTGAATCATAGAATCATAGAATCATAGAATATCCTGAGTTGGAAGGGACCCTTAAGGATCATCAAGTCCAACTCTTGACACCGCACAGGTCTACCCAAAAGTTCAGACCATGTGCCTAAGTTCACAGTCCAATCTCTTCTTAAATTCAGACAGGCTCGGTGCAGTGACCACTTCCCTGGGGAGCGTGTTCCAGTGTGCAACCACCCTCTCTGTGAAGAACCCCCTCCTGACGTCCAGCCTAAATTTCCCCTGCCTCAGTTTAACTCCGTTCCCGCGGGTCCTGTCACTAGTGTTGATGGAGAAAAGGTCTCCTGCCTCTCGACATCCCCTTACAAGGAAGTTGTAGACTGTGATGAGGTCTCCCCTCAGCCTCCTCTTCTCCAGGCTGAACAGGCCCAGTGACCTCAGCCGTTCCTCATACGTCTTACCCTCAAGGCCTTTCACCATCTTCGCAGCCCTCCTCTGGACACTTTCCAACAGTTTCATGTCCTTTTTATACTGTGGTGCCCAGAACTGCACACAGTACTCGAGGTGAGGCCGCACCAGCGCAGAGTAGAGCGGGACAATCACCTCCCTTGACCTACTAGCGATGCCGTGCTTGATGCACCCCAAGGACACGATTGGCCCTCCTGGCTGCCAGGGCACACTGCTGGCTCATAGTCAACTTGCTGTCTACCACGACCCCCAGATCCCTCTCTTCTAGGCTGCTCTCCAGTGTCTCATCGCCAAGTCTGTATGTGCAGCCAGGGTTTCCCCGTCCCAGGTGCAGGACCCGGCACTTGCTCTTATTGAACTTCATGCGGTTAGTGATCGCCCAGCTCTCCAACCTGTCCAGATCCCTCTGTAAGGCCTTTACGCCCTCATTTGAGTCCACAACTCCTCCAAGTTTGGTGTCATCAGCAAACTTGCTCAAAATACCCTCTATTCCTACATCCAGATCGTTTATAAAAATATTGAAAAGTACCGGCCCTAAAATGGAGCCTTGAGGGACCCCACTGGTGACCGCCCGCCAGCGTGACGCAGCCCCATTTACCATAACCCTTTGGGCCCTGCCCGTTAGCCAATTGCTCACCCATCGTATGATGTTTTTATTTAGCTGTATGGTGGACATTTTGTCCAGTAGGATCCTATGGGAAACCGTGTCAAAAGCCTTGCAAAGTCCAAAAAAATCACATCAGCTGGTTTCCCTTGGTCCACCATACGGGTGACCTTATAATAAAAGGAAATCAGGTTAGTTAGGCAGGACCTACCCTTCACAAACCCATGCTGGCTGGGACCAGTGACTGCTTTGTCCCCCAGGTGCGCCTCAATAAGTTCGAGAACCAACTTCTCCATGATTTTACCAGGCACTGACGTGAGACTGACAGGCCTGTAATTGCTAGGGTCTTCTTTCTGACCCTTCTTGAAAATCGGCACAACATTTGCCAGCTTCCAGTCTACCGGGACCTCTCCAAATTCCCAGGATCGTTGAAAAATAATTGAAAGCGGTTCCGCGATGACGTCCGCCGGCTCTTTCAGCACCCGGGGATGAATCCCATCCGGATCCATGGACTTGTAGGGATCCAGGCGGAGTAGCAAATCCCGCACACGTTCAGGGTCAGTTGGGAGTTTGTCATCCCACCGTCCCGGCCCTCCAGCTCAGGGCACCCTGGGTCCCGAAGCCCATCATCGGCATTGAAGACAGAGGCAAAGAAGGTGTTAAGCGTCTCTGCTTTGCCTATGTCATCGTCTGTGAGGAGACCTTCCCTATCAAGGAGCGGACCTATGTATTTTTTAAGTTCTCCTTTTTCCATTTACATTTCTAAAAAAACCCTTTTTATTTTCTCTCACAGACACAGCCAGCTTCAACTCTATCTGTGCTTTGGCCACACGAACTTTCTCCCTACAAACACGAACAGCATCCCTCTATTCTTTCCATGACGCCTGGCCCTCCTTCCAGTAGCGAAACAATCTCTGTTTACGCCTAATTTCCATTAGAACGTTCCTGGTCAGCCACGCCGGCCTCCTGCCCCACCTGCCTGACTTGCGATATTTAGGAATTGCCTTATCTTGTGCTTCTAGGAGGCATCGCTTAAAGAGTGACCAGCACTGGTGGACATTGAGGCCTTCAAGAGCAGTTTCCCAGGGGACCTTGCTGACTAGTTCCCTGAGCAGCCTGAAGTCCGCTTTCCCCATATCTAGGGATGAGGTTTTGGTGGCACTTTTCCTTCTGTCACCATAAATTTTGAACTCAACCACTTCATGGTCGCTATGACCGAGGCGGCCACCAATCACCACATCTCCCACCAGACCCTCTCTGATTTCTAGCAACAGGTCTAGGAGGGCACCTTTCCTAGTTGGCTCCGTTAGCACCTGCACCAAGAAGTTATCAATATGACATTTTGTATATTGTAATGTTTGCATATTGTAAGTATTTTGTGTCGAAAGTGTTTGTGTAAGTGTAAGGCTTTGCAACAAAGTGTTACAAGTCACTTCACGAAGAACACAGTCAGAGACAATACTTGTTTGGTTGGTTATCATTCTAAACTATATTCCTGTGGTATGAATGAGATGTGCTGGAGGCCTCCGTGTGCTATTGTGCTGTGTGAGTGAGACGCAGCGTTCTGCAAAGCGAGTGCAGAGTTCCGATCCGTTGTTCCGTACTCTCCGCAAGGGGAGTGGGCAGAGACGAACGAAGTGCTTGACAGACTGAAAAGAAGTGCTGTTTTGTCCAAGTTTGAGTGGTGGTGCCTAATATATGGGCCGTGTGTATCTTGTGTATCTTGTGTATCTTGTGTATCCTATTTTTGCTCTTAAATGTTTTGACTGTGACAAGAAAAAGGCAGGAGCATGATATGACATGCTTCCTGCAACATATGAGGCCCGCACAGGCCGAGACCTGGACTCGCTGAGACCTGAACAGGCCAAGAGACCGGAGCGGCACCGAGAGACTGGAGCGGCGCTGGGAGACCCGAGACACTACGGAGGGAACTACCGCTGGAAGGAGAGAGCCCTGAGAGACGCTGCAGAAACACGGACGGCTCTGAGAGACACAGAATAGACCGGACAGAAGCTGCAAAACGCGGGGAAATTGAGGTGATTGCGGAACATCCGAGATCGAGTTGCTACAGGAGACCAGAGGCGTCAGTGGACACCGGTAGCCGACCCTCACCGTGTGGCGAGTCGGCACAGAGCAGAGGAGCGGACATCAGGACCCTGCAGCCTGTCTGACGGAACCATGGAGGCAGCGGCAGCAGCGGCTGTGCTGCTTCACTCTAGCCTTCTTTTCATAAAAGGTTTATCTTGCAATGCAAAAAAGACTGTTAGTCCCCAGATCGGTGTTATAACTATTACTAATGACGACTTAGCGCTATTGCAGGGCACGAGTGCAGAGACGCAGACTACACTGCCAAATGACCACAAGCAGGTTCTTTCACTAACCTAAGGTTGCATCTGGCACTGCCTGCAGACGTATAGCAGACGTTACACTCTCTTTCCTAACTAGTAATCATGTGTCTCACCCATCTGTGGTGAATGGCCAGTGGCAAAAAGAAAAGGGGGGAGACAAAGACAGAAACGGTACAAGGAGAATGCCACTGACACTAACAGCATGGGTAATAGGAGTAGTATAAGTGACACAGGTGACGGTGCAGGTCGCTCTGTCTGCTGCTCGCTCTCGCCGGCCTGTGCCCTGCTACAGGAACGTGGAGAGGGCCTTATCAGATGATAAAAAGAAGAATGATAAAAAAGAAAGTGTAAAAATACAAAAGAATGTATCAGAAGATAAAAAAATTAAGTGTTTTAACAAGTAGCCACGAGAGAAAAGAATCACTGAACCCCCGATGTGAGGGACTATACCTTTTTTTACTGGCTACTGAAACTAGGCCCTTTCCAGGTTCCTATAGCACGACTCATCTGATAGCCACGGCTACATTCACATTTGTAGCCACCTTTCACGTTGATACAGATTTGACTACAGATACCAGGGTTTTGGCATTTATCAGTATCTCCACAGTTTCGCTTGTTTACAAACTCAAAGTCAGCTGGACAGTCTCAGACATTTATGTTGCATTCCTTCAGGGGCTCATCACCCCAGTCCTTGCAGTCTCTCTGCTGGTTACACACTTTATTGATATCTATGCATTCGCCACTTCTGCACTTGAATTTTCCAGGTCCAGAGCACTGAATTGTTACAGTTTGCTCCATCAGTGCCTTCCAGACAGTCTCTCACACCGCTGCACTGCCTACTCCCATGGACACAGTTCCCATCTTCACATCTGAACTGGTCCAGGAAGGGCAATTAATTTCATCACTTCCATCCTTGCAATACGGATCTCTTTCACATCATCTCTTCTTGTAGATACAATCACCTGAGCCGCACTGCACCTCACTCGTAGAACACGTCACTGGAGGTGCAGGCAGGCGGCCACAGTGCTCCAAAGATTCATCCGAGTGGTCGGAGCAGTCAGCATCATCATCACACACCCACCTGATAGGGATGCAGGTAGAACTCTTGCACTGAAAGTCATGAACACTAGAGGTAGGAGGTGCACACTCCAGCTCATCGCTACCATCACTGCAGTCATCTTGAACATTGCAGACAAAGCTTTTGGAAATACATTGCCCACTACTGCATGTGAATTCTGCTGCACTACAAGTCACAATGCCACAATTCTCTTCATCTTCTCCACTGTAACAGTTCTTTTCACCATCACATTTCCAGGACACCAGGATACGCTGGACTGACTGAGGACAACAGCAAATTTCATTTGCCCGACATGTTTTCATATGACACAACTCAGCACTCTCATCAGACCCATCTTCACAATCCGGATCCCCATCACACTGCCATCTGTTTGGCACACACTGACCACTGTTGCAGACAAAGTCAAGTACAGCACACGTCTTCTTCACATAAGCACTCTCATAACTGCCATCTGAACAGTCTTCACATTTTACTCTAGCACTGTCGGCGGCAGTACACAGGCAGGCGAGGGCGAGCAGCAGGCAGAGAGCCCCACAGAGCAGCAGCGCCGGCCACCGCTCCGCACCTGTGTCACTTATACTACTCCTATTACCCATGCTGTTAGTGTCAGTGGCATTCTCCTTGTACCGTTTCTGTCTTTGTCTCCCCCCTTTTCTTTTTGCCACTGGCCATTCACCACAGATGGGTGAGACACATGATTACTAGTTAGGAAAGAGAGTGTAACGTCTGCTATACGTCTGCAGGCAGTGCCAGATGCAACCTTAGGTTAGTGAAAGAACCTGCTTGTGGTCATTTGGCAGTGTAGTCTGCGTCTCTGCACTCGTGCCCTGCAATAGCGCTAAGTCGTCATTAGTAATAGTTATAACACCGATCTGGGGACTAACAGTCTTTTTTGCATTGCAAGATAAACCTTTTATGAAAAGAAGGCTAGAGTGAAGCAGCACAGCCGCTGCTGCCGCTGCCTCCATGGTTCCGTCAGACAGGCTGCAGGGTCCTGATGTCCGCTCCTCTGCTCTGTGCCGACTCGCCACACGGTGAGGGTCGGCTACCGGTGTCCACTGACGCCTCTGGTCTCCTGTAGCAACTCGATCTCGGATGTTCCGCAATCACCTCAATTTCCCCGCGTTTTGCAGCTTCTGTCCGGTCTATTCTGTGTCTCTCAGAGCCGTCCGTGTTTCTGCAGCGTCTCTCAGGGCTCTCTCCGTCCAGCGGTAGTTCCCTCCGTAGTGTCTCGGGTCTCCCAGCGCCGCTCCAGTCTCTCGGTGCCGCTTCGGTCTCTTGGCCTGTTCAGGTCTCAGCGAGTCCAGGTCTCGGCCTGTGCGGGCCTCATATGTTGCAGGAAGCATGTCGTATCATGCTCCTGCCTCTTTCTTGTCACAGTCAAAACATTTAAGAGCAAAAATAGGATACACAAGATACATTGGGCACCACCACTCAAACTTGGACAAAACAGCACTTCTTTTCAGTCTGTCAAGCACTTCGTTCGTCTCTGCCCACTCCCCTTGCGGAGAGTACGGAACAACGGATCGGAACTCTGCACTCGCTTTGCAGAACGCTGCGCCTCCCCCACACAGCACAATCGCACACGGAGGCCTCCAGCACATCTCATTCATACCACAGGAATATAATTTAGAATTATAACCAACCAAACAAGTATTGTCTCTGACTGTGTTCTTCGTGAAGTGACTTGTAACACTTTGTTGCAAAGCCTTACACTTACACAAACACTTTCGACACAAAATACTTACAACATGCAAATATTACAATATACAAAATGTCAACACAAAATACATACATAAAAACACATACAATTATTAACACTCCAGTTAGTATCCCTCCAGCAGCCGAAAACGTACCGTTTGTCTGCAGTTTCAGGAGATCTTTGCTCCTGCGGTGAGCAGCTGAGAGTGGAGTCCCCTCCGAGCAAAAACGCTCAGGGTGCACCTAGGGGCGTCCGCGCCGCAGCCGATCCCGCAGCCGAGCAGACTGTCTCCTGCCTGGCTCACCAAAATGACTCACAGAAAGCTGACTCCACGATAAGTAAGATTGTAAAGTAGGTATGTTTACTCAGTTCCATGTAGCACGGGACGGGTAGTTCCACCAAGGTCATGCACGCCTTAAGTGGCAAATTGCTTTAGTAAAGCGTTACATATACATGAACATTCCTATACATATACATATTCCTAACCTGTCCCTTTGTGAACAGTTCTCCTTTCTCAGACCCCTTGATTAAAGTCCGAACCCTGAGGTTGCTTTTGATCTGGTTCTCGGGGTCACAGGATAACAGGATAGGAGAGGCTCCTCGGGGTCACAGGATAACAGGATAGGAGAGGCTACTGTTATCTGGTGATATAAGTGCATCACAGGCACAAATGTAGCACATATTCGTTCTTAATCAATTGCTCTCTAATTTCTAATTCCAATGTTTCAGCTTGCTCTTTTCTGGATCCACGGGTATTCTACTATTAATGTTCAAAGCCTGACAGACCCCGTCCTCCGTGAATCAAAACACATAGGGTCTTAAGGGTTCTTTTGGTCATTCTATCTTATAGTAATGGATCATTTTCAATTTACTCTTTAATTTTCTGGGGCCCCTATACCATATATATACCATATATCTGGTAAGTTGCTCCCTTTCTGGTCCTTTGTCTTCGATTTTATCTGACCCATCCGGGAATTTAACTAGTGGCAATTCCCACAGCCCTTCGTTGCCCACAGGGAGAGTGACTTGCAGGGGGTTTAGGACCTATTAATCATCCACGTATCACTCCATTCACCGGCCCAGCGCCCCAACAGGAGATTTGAACCAGTGAGAAAACAAAAACACCTGTTTTTGTTTTTTTTTTTTTCTTCACGTCTAGTTATTTTTTGGTGTGTTTTTGACGTGTTTTGGGTTCTCCGTTGGGTTTCGTTGGGTTTTCCGTGGTCATCATGGTTGAAAAGGGTAAATTGCTGGTTATGGAGAACTTCAGGTAGGTTTAGGGGGACTTTTCGCGTGGATTCATGGTATTTGGGGTTTTCTTCTTTTTGGGGGAGTGATCCTCTCCTTTCTTCGGGTGATTTTGAAGTGTTTTGGGGTTTCCGTTGCGTTTCGTTGAGTTCCTAATGTGTTTTATGTTGGTTGGGAGTGTGCTTTGGGATTAGGGGAACATCACGTAGGTTTAGGGTGTCTTTGGGGTGGATCTATGGTATTTGGGGTTTTCTTCTATTTTTTGGCGTGATCCTGTTCTTTTTTTTTGGGTGTATTTGACGTGTTTTGGGGTCTCCGTTGGGTTTTGTTGTGTTCTCGTTGGTCATCATGGTGGAAAAGTGTAAATTGTGGGTTTTGGAGAAGATCAGGTAGGTTTAGGGTGGTTTTGGGGTGGATCTATGGTTTTGGAGTATTTTCTTCCAGATATGGGGGTGATGCCGATATTTTTTGGGGTGTTTTGGACGTGTTTTGGTGTCTCCGTTGGGTTTTGTTGTGTTCTCGTTGGTCATCATGGTGGAAAAGGGTACATTGTGGGTTTTGGAGAAGATCAGGTAGGTTTAGGGTGGTTTTGGGGTGGATCTATGGTATTTGGTGTTTTCTTCTATTTTTTGGCATGAACCTGTTCTTTTTTGGGGTGTTTTTGATGTGTATTTGGGTCTCCGTTGGGTTTTGTTGTGTTCTTGTTGGTCATTATGTTAAATAGGTGTGGATTGTGGGTTTTGGAGAAGATCAGGTAGGTTTAGGGTGGGTTTTGGTTTGATCTATGGTTTTGGCGGATTTTCTTCGAGTTTGGGGGTGATGCCGTTCTTGTTTGGGGTGTTTTTGACGTGTTTTGTGGTCTCCATTAGGTTTTGTTGTGTTCTTGTTGGTCATTATGTTAAATAGGTGTGGATTGTGGGTTTTGGAGAACTTCAGGTAGGTTTAGGGTGGTTTTGGGGTGGATCTATGGTTTTGGGGGATTTTCTTCCAGTTTTGGGGGTGATGCCGTTCTTGTTTGGGGTGTTTTTTAAAATTTTTGGGGTCTCTGTTTTGTTTTGTTGGGTTCTCATTGGTCATCATGGTGGAAAAGGGTACATTGTGGGTTTTGGAGAAGATCAGGTAGGTTTAGGGTGGTTTTGGGGTGGATCTATGGTTTTGGTGTATTTTCTTCCAGTTTTGGGGGTGATGCCGATATTTTTTGTGTTGTTTTTGACGTTTTTTGGGGTCTCCATTGGGTTTTGTTGTGTTCTTGTTGGTCATTATGTTAAATAGGTGTGGATTGTGGTTTTGGAGAAGATCAGGTAGGTTTAGGGTGGTTTTGGGGTGGATCTATGATTTTGGCGTATTTTCTTCCAGATTTGGGGGTGATGCCGATATTTTTTGGGGTGTTTTGGACGTGTTTTGGGGTCTCTGTTGGGTTTATTTGCGTTCTCATTTGTCATCATGGTGGAAAAGTGTACATTGTGGGTTTTGGGGAACATCAGGTAGGTTTAGGGTGTCTTTGGGGTGGATCTATGGTATTTGGGGTTTTCTTCTATTTTTTGGCATGAACCTGTTCTTTTTTGGGGTGTTTTTGATGTGTTTTGGGGTCTCCGTTGGGTTTGTTGTGTTCTTGTTGGTCATTATGTTAAATAGGAGTGGATTGTGGGTTTTGGAGAAGATCAGGTAGGTTTAGGGTGGTTTTGGGGTGGATCTATGGTTTTGGGGGATTTTCTTCCAGTTTTGGGGGTGATGCCGATATTTTTTGTGTTGTTTTTGACGTGTTTTGGGGTCTCCGTTGTGTTTCATTGGGTTTTCCATGGTCATCATGGTGGAAAAGGGTAAATTGCGGGTTTTGGAGAACATCAGGTAGTTTTAATTGGAGTTTTGGGGTGGATTCATGGTGTTTGCGTTTTTCTTCCGTTTTTTTTTTTTTTTTTTTTTTTTTGGGGGGGGGTGATCTTATTCTTTTTGGTGTGTTTTTGACATGTTTTGGGGTCTCCGTTGGGTTTCGTTGGGTTGTCGTTTGTCGTTAAGGTCAATGGGAGTGGATTGTGGGGTTTGGAGAAGATCAAGTGAGCTTAGGGTGGTTTTTGGGGGAAAATCACTGTTTTGTTTTTTTTTTTCTTCTGATCCAGTTCCTTCTTGGCGTGTTTTTGACGTGTTTTGGGGTCTCCGTTGGATTTTAGTTGGGTTCTTGTTGGTCATCAGTGTGGAAAATGATAAATAGTTGGTTTTGGTGAACATCAGGTAGGTTTAGGGTGGTTTGGGGGTGCATCTATGGTATTTGGGGTTTTCTTCTGTTTTTTTTGGGGGGTGATCCTGTTCTTTTTTTTGTGGTGTTTTTGACGTGTTTTGGGGTCTCTGTTGGGTTTCGTTGCGTTTTCCGTTGTCATCATGTTGGAAAATGTTAAATTGTGGGTTTTGGAGAACATCAGGTAGGTTAAGGGGGACGTTTGGGGTGGATTCATGGTATTTGGGTTTTTCTTTCGTTTTGGGGTGATCCTGTTCTTGTTTGGGGTGTTTTGGACGTGTTTTGGGGTCTCCGTTGGGTTTTGTTGTGTTCTTGTTGGTCATTATGTTAAATAGGAGAGGATTGTGGGTTTTGGAAAACATCAGGTAGGTTTAGGGTGGTTTTGTGATTGGATCTATGGTATTGGTGGATTTTCTTCAAGTTTTTTGTGTGATCCCGTTCTTGTTTGGTGTGTTTTTGACGTGTTTTGGGGTCTCCGTTGGGTTTCGTTGGGTTTTCCGTGGTCATCATGGTGGAAAATGTTAAATTGTGGGTTTTGGAGAACTTCAGGTAGGTTTAGGGGGAGTTTTCACGTGGATTCATGGTATTTGGGGTTTTCTTCTTTTTGGGGGAGTGATCCTCTCCTTTCTTCGGGTGATTTTGAAGTGTTTTGGGGTTTCCGTTGCGTTTCGTTGAGTTCCTAATGTGTTTTATGGTGGTTGGGAGTGTGCTTTGGGATTAGGAGAACATCAGGTAGGTTTAGGGTGTCTTTGGGGTGGATCTATGGTATTTGGGGTTTTCTTCTATTTTTTGGCGTGATCCTGTTCTTTTTTTTTTGGGTGTATTTGACGTGTTTTGGGGTCTCCGTTGGGTTTTGTTGTGTTCTCGTTGGTCATCATGGTGGAAAAGGGTAAATTGTGGGTTTTGGAGAAGATCAGGTAGGTTTAGGGTGGTTTTGGGGTGGATCTATGTTTTTGGGGGATTTTCTTCCAGTTTTGGGGGTGATGCCATTCTTGTTTGGGGTGTTTTTTAAGGTTTTTGGGGTCTCTGTTTTGTTTTGTTGTGTTCTCGTTGGTCATCATGGTGGAAAAGGGTAAATTGTGGGTTTTGGAGAAGATCAGGTAGGTTTAGTGTGGTTTTGGGGTGGATCTATGGTATTCAGTTTTTTTTTTTGTTTGGGGATGGGGGGGGGGGATGATCCTGGTCTTTTTGTGTTGTTTTTGACGTGTTTTGGGGTCTCCGTTGTGTTTCATTGGGTTTTCCATGGTCATCATGGTGGAAAAGGGTACATTGTGGGTTTTGGAGAAGATCAGGTAGGTTTAGGGTGGTTTTGGGGTGGATCTATGGTTTTGGGGGATTTTCTTACAGTTTTGGGGGTGATGCCATTCTTGTTTGGGGTGTTTTTTAAGGTTTTTTGGGTCTCTGGTTTTGTTGGGTTCTCGTTGGTCATCATGGTGGAAAAGTGTAAATTGTGGGTTTTAGAGAACATCAGGTAGGTTTAGGGTGGTTTTGGGGTGGATCTATGGTATTCAGTTTTTTTTTTTGTTTGGGGAGGGGGGGGGGTATGATCCTGGACTTTTTGTGTTGTTTTTGACGTGTTTTGGGGTCTCCGTTGTGTTTCATTGGGTTTTCCATGGTCATCGTGTTGTAAAAGGGTAAATTGTGGGTTTTGGAGAACTTCAGGTAGGTTTAGGGGGAGATTTCACGTGGATTCATGGTATTTGGGGTTTTCTTCTTTTTGGGGGAGTGATCCTCTCCTTTCTTTGGGTGATTTTGAAGTGTTTTGGGGTTTCCGTTGCGTTTTGTTGAGTTCCTAATGTGTTTTATGGTGGTTGGGAGTGTGCTTTGGGATTAGGAGAACATCAGGTAGGTTTAGGGTGTCTTTGGGGTGGATCTATGGTATTTGGGGTTTTCTTCTATTTTTTGGCGTGATCCTGTTCTTTTTTTTTGGGTGTATTTGACGTGTTTTGGGGTCTCCGTTGGGTTTTGTTGTGTTCCTGTTGGTCTTTCTGTTAAATAGGTGTGGATTGTGGGTTTTGGAGAACTTCAGGTAGGTTTAGGGTGGTTTTGGGGTGGATCTATGGTTTTGGGGGATTTTCTTTCAGTTTTGGGGGTGATGCCGTTCTTGTTTGGGGTGTTTTAGACGTGTTTTGGGGTCTCCGTTGGGTTTTGTTGTGTTCTCGTTGGTCATCATGGTGGAAAAGGGTAAATTGTGGGTTTTGGAGAACATCAGGTAGGTTTAGTGTGGTTTTGGGGTGGATCTATGGTTTTGGCGGATTTTCTTCCAGTTTTGGGGGTGATGCCGATATTTTTTGGGGTGTCTTTGACGTGTTTTGGGGTCTCCATTAGGTTTTGTTGTGTTCTTGTTTGTCATTATGTTAAATAGGTGTGGATTGTGGATTTTGGAGAAGATCAGGTAGGTTTAGGGTGGTTTTGGGGTGGATCTATGGTTTTGGGGGATTTTCTTCCAGTTTTGGGTGTGATGCCATTCTTGTTTGGGGTGTTTTTTAAGGTTTTTGGGGTCTCTGTTTGGTTTTGTTGGGTTCTCGTTGGTCATAATGGTGGAAAAGTGTACATTGTGGGTTTTGGAGAACATCAGGTAGGTTTAGGGTGTCTTTGGGGGTGGATCTATGGTATTTTGGGGTTTTCTTCTATTTTTTGGCATGAACCTGTTTCTTTTTTGGGGTGTTTTTGATGTGTTTTGGGGTCTCCGTTGGGTTTTGTTGTGTTCTTGTTGGTCATTATGTTAAATAGGAGTGGATTGTGGATTTTGGAGAAGATCAGTAGGTTTAGGGTGGTTTTGGGGTGGATCTATGGTATTCAGTTTTTTTTTTTTGTTTGGGGAGGGGTGGGGGGGATGATCCTGGACTTTTTGTGTTGTTTTTGACGTGTTTTGGGGTCTCCGTTGTGTTTCATTGGGTTTTCCATGGTCATCATGGTGGAAAAGTGTAAATTGCGGGTTTTGGAGAAGATCAGGTAGTTTTAGGGTGGTTTTGGGGTGGATCTATGGTTTTGGGGATTTTCTTCCAGTTTTGGGGGTGATGCCATTCTTGTTTGGGGTGTTTTTTAAGGTTTTTGGGGTCTCTGTTGGGTTTTGTTGGGTTCTCGTTGGTCATCATGGTGGAAAAGGGTAAATTGTGTGTTTTGGAGAAGATCAGGTAGGTTTAGGGTGGTTTTGGGGTGGATCTATGGTTTTGGCGTATTTTCTTCCATTTTTGGGGGTGATGCCATTGTTGTTTGGGTGTTTTTTAAGGTTTTTGGGGTCTCTGTTGGGTTTTGTTGGGTTCTCGTTGGTCATCATGGTGGAAAAAGGTAAATTGTGGGTTTTGGAGAAGATCAGGTAGGTTTAGGGTGGTTTTGGGGTGGATCTATGGTATTCAGTTTTTTTTTTTTTTGGGGGGGTGGGGGGTATGATCCTGGACTTTTTGTGTTGTTTTTGACGTGTTTTGGGGTCTCCGTTGGGTTTTGTTGTGTTCTCGTTGGTCATCATGGTGGAAAAGGGTAAATTGTGGGTTTTGGAGAAGATCAGGTAGGTTTAGGGTGTCTTTGGGGTGGATCTATGGTTTTTGGGGATTTTCTTCCAGTTTTGGGGGTGATGCCGATATTTTTTGGGGTGTTTTTGACGTTTTTTGGGGTCTCCATTAGGTTTTGTTGTGTTCTTGTTGGTCATTATGTTAAATAGGTGTGGATTGTGGGTTTTGGAGAACTTCAGGTAGGTTTAGGGTGGTTTTGGGGTGGATCTATGGTTTTGGCGTATTTTCTTCCAGTTTTGGGGGTGATTGCATTCTTGTCTGGGGTGTTTTTTAAGTTTTTTGGGGTCTCTGTTTGGTTTTGTTGGGTTCTCGTTGGTCATCATGGTAGAAAAGGGTATATTGTGGGTTTTGGAGAAGATCAGGTAGGTTTAGGGTGGTTTTGGGGTGGATCTATGGTTTTGGCGTATTTTCTTCCAGATTTGGGGGTGATGCCGATATTTTTTGTGTTGTTTTTGACGTGTTTTGGGGTCTCTGTTGGGTTTATTTGCGTTCTCATTTGTCATCATGGTGGAAAAGGGTACATTGTGGGTTTTGGAGAACATCAGGTAGGTTTAGGGTGTCTTTGGGGTGGATCTATGTTATTTGGGGTTTTCTTCTATTTTTTGGCATGAACCTGTTCTTTTTTGGGGTGTTTTTGATGTGTTTTGGGGTCTCCGTTGGGTTTTGTTGTGTTCTTGTTTGTCATTATGTTAAATAGGAGTGGATTGTGGGTTTTGGAGAAGATCAGGTAGGTTTAGGGTGGTTTTGGGGTGGATCTATGGTTTTGGGGGATTTTCTTCCAGTTTTGGTGGTGATGCCGATATTTTTTGGGGTGTTTTTGACGTGTTTTGGGGTCTCCGTTGGGTTTCATTGGGTTTTCCATGGTCATCATGGTGGAAAAGTGTAAATTGTGGGTTTTGGAGAAGATCAGGTAGGTTTAGGGTGGTTTTGGGGTGGATCTATGGTTTTGGCGTATTTTCTTCCAGTTTTGGGGGTGATGCCGATATTTTTTGGTGTGTTTGGACGTGTTTTGGTGTCTCCGTTGGGTTTTGTTGTGTTCTCGTTGGTCATCATGGTGGAAAAGGGTACATTGTGGGTTTTGGAGAACATCAGGTAGGTTTAGGGTGTCTTTGGGGTGGATCTATGTTATTTGGGGTTTTCTTCTATTTTTTGGCATGAACCTGTTCTTTTTTGGGGTGTTTTTGATGTGTTTTGGGGTCTCCGTTGGGTTTTGTTGTGTTCTTGTTGGTCATCATGTTGGAAAATTGTAAATTGTGGGTTTTGGAGAACATCAGGTAGGTTTAGTGTGGTTTTGGGGTGGATCTATGGTATTCAGTTTTTTTTTTTGTTTGGGGATGGGGGGGGGGGATGATCCTGGTCTTTTTGTGTTGTTTTTGACGTGTTTTGGGGTCTCCGTTGTGTTTCATTGGGTTTTCCATGGTCATCATGGTGGAAAAGGGTACATTGTGGGTTTTGGAGAAGATCAGGTAGGTTTAGGGTGGTTTTGGGGTGGATCTATGGTTTTGGGGGATTTTCTTACAGTTTTGGGGGTGATGCCATTCTTGTTTGGGGTGTTTTTTAAGGTTTTTTGGGTCTCTGGTTTTGTTGGGTTCTCGTTGGTCATCATGGTGGAAAAGTGTAAATTGTGGGTTTTAGAGAACATCAGGTAGGTTTAGGGTGGTTTTGGGGGTGGATCTATGGTATTCAGTTTTTTTTTTTTGTTTGGGGAGGGGGGGGGGTATGATCCTGGACTTTTTGTGTTGTTTTTGACGTGTTTTGGGGTCTCCGTTGTGTTTCATTGGGTTTTCCATGGTCATCGTGTTGTAAAAGGGTAAATTGTGGGTTTTGGAGAACTTCAGGTAGGTTTAGGGGGAGATTTCACGTGGATTCATGGTATTTGGGGTTTTCTTCTTTTTGGGGGAGTGATCCTCTCCTTTCTTTGGGTGATTTTGAAGTGTTTTGGGTTTCCGTTGCGTTTTGTTGAGTTCCTAATGTGTTTTATGGTGGTTGGGAGTGTGCTTTGGGATTAGGAGAACATCAGGTAGGTTTAGGGTGTCTTTGGGGTGGATCTATGGTATTTGGGGTTTTCTTCTATTTTTTTGGCGTGATCCTGTTCTTTTTTTTTTGGGTGTATTTGACGTGTTTTGGGGTCTCCGTTGGGTTTTGTTGTGTTCCTGTTGGTCTTTCTGTTAAATAGGTGTGGATTGTGGGTTTTGGAGAACTTCAGGTAGGTTTAGGGTGGTTTTGGGGTGGATCTATGGTTTTGGGGGATTTTCTTTCAGTTTGGGGGTGATGCCGTTCTTGTTTTGGGGTGTTTTAGACGTGTTTTGGGGTCTCCGTTGGGTTTTGTTGTGTTCTCGTTGGTCATCATGGTGGAAAAGGGTAAATTGTGGGTTTTGGAGAACATCAGGTAGGTTTAGTGTGGTTTTGGGGTGGATCTATGGTTTTGGCGGATTTTCTTCCAGTTTTGGGGGTGATGCCGATATTTTTTGGGGTGTCTTTGACGTGTTTTGGGGTCTCCATTAGGTTTTGTTGTGTTCTTGTTTGTCATTATGTTAAATAGGTGTGGATTGTGGATTTTGGAGAAGATCAGGTAGGTTTAGGGTGGTTTTGGGGTGGATCTATGGTTTTGGGGGATTTTCTTCCAGTTTTGGGTGTGATGCCATTCTTGTTTGGGGTGTTTTTTAAGGTTTTTGGGGTCTCTGTTTGGTTTTGTTGGGTTCTCGTTGGTCATAATGGTGGAAAAGTGTACATTGTGGGTTTTGGAGAACATCAGGTAGGTTTAGGGTGTCTTTGGGGTGGATCTATGGTATTTGGGGTTTTCTTTCTATTTTTTGGCATGAACCTGTTCTTTTTTTGGGGTGTTTTTGATGTGTTTTGGGGTCTCCGTTGGGTTTTGTTGTGTTCTTGTTTGGTCATTATGTTAAATAGGAGTGGATTGTGGATTTTGGAGAAGATCAGGTAGGTTTAGGGTGGTTTTGGGGTGGATCTATGGTATTCAGTTTTTTTTTTTTTGTTTGGGGAGGGGGGGGGGGGGATGATCCTGACTTTTTGTGTTGTTTTTGACGTGTTTTGGGGTCTCCGTTGTGTTTCATTGGGTTTTCCATGGTCATCATGGTGGAAAAGTGTAAATTGCGGGTTTTGGAGAAGATCAGGTAGTTTTAGGGTGGTTTTGGGGTGGATCTATGGTTTTGGGGGATTTTCTTCCAGTTTTGGGGGTGATGCCATTCTTGTTTGGGGTGTTTTTTAAGGTTTTTGGGGTCTCTGTTGGGTTTTGTTGGGTTCTCGTTGGTCATCATGGTGGAAAAGGGTAAATTGTGTGTTTTGGAGAAGATCAGGTAGGTTTAGGGTGGTTTTGGGGTGGATCTATGGTTTTGGCGTATTTTCTTCCATTTTTGGGGGTGATGCCATTGTTGTTTGGGGGTGTTTTTTAAGGTTTTTGGGGTCTCTGTTGGGTTTTGTTGGGTTCTCGTTGGTCATCATGGTGGAAAAAGGTAAATTGTGGGTTTTGGAGAAGATCAGGTAGGTTTAGGGTGGTTTTGGGGTGGATCTATGGTATTCAGTTTTTTTTTTTTTTTGGGGGGGTGGGGGGTATGATCCTGGACTTTTTGTGTTGTTTTTGACGTGTTTTGGGGTCTCCGTTGGGTTTTGTTGTGTTCTCGTTGGTCATCATGGTGGAAAAGGGTAAATTGTGGGTTTTGGAGAAGATCAGGTAGGTTTAGGGTGTCTTTGGGGTGGATCTATGGTTTTGGGGGATTTTCTTCCAGTTTTGGGGGTGATGCCGATATTTTTTGGGGTGTTTTTGACGTTTTTTGGGGTCTCCATTAGGTTTTGTTGTGTTCTTGTTGGTCATTATGTTAAATAGGTGTGGATTGTGGGTTTTGGAGAACTTCAGGTAGGTTTAGGGTGGTTTTGGGGTGGATCTATGGTTTTGGCGTATTTTCTTCCAGTTTTGGGGGTGATTGCATTCTTGTCTGGGGTGTTTTTTAAGTTTTTTGGGGTCTCTGTTTGGTTTTGTTGGGTTCTCGTTGGTCATCATGGTAGAAAAGGGTATATTGTGGGTTTTGGAGAAGATCAGGTAGGTTTAGGGTGGTTTTGGGGTGGATCTATGGTTTTGGCGTATTTTCTTCCAGATTTGGGGGTGATGCCGATATTTTTTGTGTTGTTTTGACGTGTTTTGGGGTCTCTGTTGGGTTTATTTGCGTTCTCATTTGTCATCATGGTGGAAAAGGGTACATTGTGGGTTTTGGAGAACATCAGGTAGGTTTAGGGTGTCTTTGGGGTGGATCTATGTTATTTGGGGTTTTCTTCTATTTTTTGGCATGAACCTGTTCTTTTTTGGGGTGTTTTTGATGTGTTTTGGGGTCTCCGTTGGGTTTTGTTGTGTTCTTGTTTGTCATTATGTTAAATAGGAGTGGATTGTGGGTTTTGGAGAAGATCAGGTAGGTTTAGGGTGGTTTTGGGGTGGATCTATGGTTTTGGGGGATTTTCTTCCAGTTTTGGGGGTGATGCCGATATTTTTTGGGGTGTTTTTGACGTGTTTTGGGGTCTCCGTTGTGTTTCATTGGGTTTTCCATGGTCATCATGGTGGAAAAGTGTAAATTTGTGGGTTTTGGAGAAGATCAGGTAGGTTTAGGGTGGTTTTGGGGTGGATCTATGGTTTTGGCGTATTTTCTTCCAGTTTTGGGGGTGATGCCGATATTTTTTGGTGTGTTTTGGACGTGTTTTGGTGTCTCCGTTGGGTTTTGTTGTGTTCTCGTTGGTCATCATGGTGGAAAAGGGTACATTGTGGGTTTTGGAGAACATCAGGTAGGTTTAGGGTGTCTTTGGGGTGGATCTATGTTATTTGGGGTTTTCTTCTATTTTTTGGCATGAACCTGTTCTTTTTTGGGGTGTTTTTGATGTGTTTTGGGGTCTCCGTTGGGTTTTGTTGTGTTCTTGTTGGTCATCATGTTGGAAAATTGTAAATTGTGGGTTTTGGAGAACATCAGGTAGGTTTAGGGTGGTTTTGGGGTGGATTTATGGTATTCAGTTTTTTTTTTTTTTTTTTTTTTTGGGGGGTGGTGGGGTTGGGGGGGATGATCCTGGACTTTTTGTGTTGTTTTTGAAATGTTTTGGGGTGTCCGTTGTGTGTCATTTGGTTTTCCATGGTCATCGTGTTGTAAAAGGGTAAATTGTGGGTTTTGGAGAACTTCAGGTAGGTTTAGGGGGAGTTTTCACGTGGATTCATGGTATTTGGGGTTTTCTTCTTTTTGGGGGAGTGATCCTCTCCTTTCTTCGGGTGATTTTGAAGTGTTTTGGGGTTTCCGTTGCGTTTCGTTGAGTTCCTAATGTGTTTTATGGTGGTTGGGAGTGTGCTTTGGGATTAGGAGAACATCAGGTAGGTTTAGGGTGTCTTTGGGGTGGATCTATGGTATTTGGGGTTTTCTTCTATTTTTTGGCATGAACCTGTTCTTTTTTGGGGTGTTTTTGATGTGTTTTGGGGTCTCCGTTGGGTTTTGTTGTGTTCTTGTTGGTCATCATGTTGGAAAATTGTAAATTGTGGGTTTTGGAGAACATCAGGTAGGTTTAGTGTGGTTTTGGGGTGGATCTATGGTATTCAGTTTTTTTTTTTGTTTGGGGATGGGGGGGGGGGATGATCCTGGTCTTTTTGTGTTGTTTTTGACGTGTTTTGGGGTCTCCGTTGTGTTTCATTGGGTTTTCCATGGTCATCATGGTGGAAAAGGGTACATTGTGGGTTTTTGTGGGTTTTGGAGAAGATCAGGTAGGTTTAGGGTGGTTTTGGGGTGGATCTATGGTTTTGGGGGATTTTCTTACAGTTTTGGGGGTGATGCCATTCTTGTTTGGGGTGTTTTTTAAGGTTTTTTGGGTCTCTGGTTTTGTTGGGTTCTCGTTGGTCATCATGGTGGAAAAGTGTAAATTGTGGGTTTTAGAGAACATCAGGTAGGTTTAGGGTGGTTTTGGGGTGGATCTATGGTATTCAGTTTTTTTTTTTGTTTGGGGAGGGGGGGGGGTATGATCCTGGACTTTTTGTGTTGTTTTTGACGTGTTTTGGGGTCTCCGTTGTGTTTCATTGGGTTTTCCATGGTCATCGTGTTGTAAAAGGGTAAATTGTGGGTTTTGGAGAACTTCAGGTAGGTTTAGGGGGAGATTTCACGTGGATTCATGGTATTTGGGGTTTTCTTCTTTTTGGGGGAGTGATCCTCTCCTTTCTTTGGGTGATTTTGAAGTGTTTTGGGGTTTCCGTTGCGTTTTGTTGAGTTCCTAATGTGTTTTATGGTGGTTGGGAGTGTGCTTTGGGATTAGGAGAACATCAGGTAGGTTTAGGGTGTCTTTGGGGTGGATCTATGGTATTTGGGGTTTTCTTCTATTTTTTGGCGTGATCCTGTTCTTTTTTTTTGGGTGTATTTGACGTGTTTTGGGGTCTCCGTTGGGTTTTGTTGTGTTCCTGTTGGTCTTTCTGTTAAATAGGTGTGGATTGTGGGTTTTGGAGAACTTCAGGTAGGTTTAGGGTGGTTTTGGGGTGGATCTATGGTTTTGGGGGATTTTCTTTCAGTTTTGGGGGTGATGCCGTTCTTGTTTGGGGTGTTTTAGACGTGTTTTGGGGTCTCCGTTGGGTTTTGTTGTGTTCTCGTTGGTCATCATGGTGGAAAAGGGTAAATTGTGGGTTTTGGAGAACATCAGGTAGGTTTAGTGTGGTTTTGGGGTGGATCTATGGTTTTGGCGGATTTTCTTCCAGTTTTGGGGGTGATGCCGATATTTTTTGGGGTGTCTTTGACGTGTTTTGGGGTCTCCATTAGGTTTTGTTGTGTTCTTGTTTGTCATTATGTTAAATAGGTGTGGATTGTGGATTTTGGAGAAGATCAGGTAGGTTTAGGGTGGTTTTGGGGTGGATCTATGGTTTTGGGGGATTTTCTTCCAGTTTTGGGTGTGATGCCATTCTTGTTTGGGGTGTTTTTTAAGGTTTTTGGGGTCTCTGTTTGGTTTTGTTGGGTTCTCGTTGGTCATAATGGTGGAAAAGTGTACATTGTGGGTTTTGGAGAACATCAGGTAGGTTTAGGGTGTCTTTGGGGTGGATCTATGGTATTTGGGGTTTTCTTCTATTTTTTGGCATGAACCTGTTCTTTTTTGGGGTGTTTTTGATGTGTTTTGGGGTCTCCGTTGGGTTTTGTTGTGTTCTTGTTGGTCATTATGTTAAATAGGAGTGGATTGTGGATTTTGGAGAAGATCAGGTAGGTTTAGGGTGGTTTTGGGGTGGATCTATGGTATTCAGTTTTTTTTTTTGTTTGGGGAGGGGGGGGGGGGATGATCCTGGACTTTTTGTGTTGTTTTTGACGTGTTTTGGGGTCTCCGTTGTGTTTCATTGGGTTTTCCATGGTCATCATGGTGGAAAAGTGTAAATTGCGGGTTTTGGAGAAGATCAGGTAGTTTTAGGGTGGTTTTGGGGTGGATCTATGGTTTTGGGGGATTTTCTTCCAGTTTTGGGGGTGATGCCATTCTTGTTTGGGGTGTTTTTTAAGGTTTTTGGGGTCTCTGTTGGGTTTTGTTGGGTTCTCGTTGGTCATCATGGTGGAAAAGGGTAAATTGTGTGTTTTGGAGAAGATCAGGTAGGTTTAGGGTGGTTTTGGGGTGGATCTATGGTTTTGGCGTATTTTCTTCCATTTTTGGGGGTGATGCCATTGTTGTTTGGGGTGTTTTTTAAGGTTTTTGGGGTCTCTGTTGGGTTTTGTTGGGTTCTCGTTGGTCATCATGGTGGAAAAAGGTAAATTGTGGGTTTTGGAGAAGATCAGGTAGGTTTAGGGTGGTTTTGGGGTGGATCTATGGTATTCAGTTTTTTTTTTTTTTTTGGGGGGGTGGGGGGTATGATCCTGGACTTTTTGTGTTGTTTTTGACGTGTTTTGGGGTCTCCGTTGGGTTTTGTTGTGTTCTCGTTGGTCATCATGGTGGAAAAGGGTAAATTGTGGGTTTTGGAGAAGATCAGGTAGGTTTAGGGTGTCTTTGGGGTGGATCTATGGTTTTGGGGGATTTTCTTCCAGTTTTGGGGGTGATGCCGATATTTTTTGGGGTGTTTTTGACGTTTTTTGGGGTCTCCATTAGGTTTTGTTGTGTTCTTGTTGGTCATTATGTTAAATAGGTGTGGATTGTGGGTTTTGGAGAACTTCAGGTAGGTTTAGGGTGGTTTTGGGGTGGATCTATGGTTTTGGCGTATTTTCTTCCAGTTTTGGGGGTGATTGCATTCTTGTCTGGGGTGTTTTTTAAGTTTTTTGGGGTCTCTGTTTGGTTTTGTTGGGTTCTCGTTGGTCATCATGGTAGAAAAGGGTATATTGTGGGTTTTGGAGAAGATCAGGTAGGTTTAGGGTGGTTTTGGGGTGGATCTATGGTTTTGGCGTATTTTCTTCCAGATTTGGGGGTGATGCCGATATTTTTTGTGTTGTTTTTGACGTGTTTTGGGGTCTCTGTTGGGTTTATTTGCGTTCTCATTTGTCATCATGGTGGAAAAGGGTACATTGTGGGTTTTGGAGAACATCAGGTAGGTTTAGGGTGTCTTTGGGGTGGATCTATGTTATTTGGGGTTTTCTTCTATTTTTTGGCATGAACCTGTTCTTTTTTGGGGTGTTTTTGATGTGTTTTGGGGTCTCCGTTGGGTTTTGTTGTGTTCTTGTTTGTCATTATGTTAAATAGGAGTGGATTGTGGGTTTTGGAGAAGATCAGGTAGGTTTAGGGTGGTTTTGGGGTGGATCTATGGTTTTGGGGGATTTTCTTCCAGTTTTGGGGGTGATGCCGATATTTTTTGGGGTGTTTTTGACGTGTTTTGGGGTCTCCGTTGTGTTTCATTGGGTTTTCCATGGTCATCATGGTGGAAAAGTGTAAATTGTGGGTTTTGGAGAAGATCAGGTAGGTTTAGGGTGGTTTTGGGGTGGATCTATGGTTTTGGCGTATTTTCTTCCAGTTTTGGGGGTGATGCCGATATTTTTTGGTGTGTTTTGGACGTGTTTTGGTGTCTCCGTTGGGTTTTGTTGTGTTCTCGTTGGTCATCATGGTGGAAAAGGGTACATTGTGGGTTTTGGAGAACATCAGGTAGGTTTAGGGTGTCTTTGGGGTGGATCTATGTTATTTGGGGTTTTCTTCTATTTTTTGGCATGAACCTGTTCTTTTTTGGGGTGTTTTTGATGTGTTTTGGGGTCTCCGTTGGGTTTTGTTGTGTTCTTGTTGGTCATCATGTTGGAAAATTGTAAATTGTGGGTTTTGGAGAACATCAGGTAGGTTTAGGGTGGTTTTGGGGTGGATTTATGGTATTCAGTTTTTTTTTTTTTTTTTTTTTTTGGGGGGTGGTGGGGTTGGGGGGGATGATCCTGGACTTTTTGTGTTGTTTTTGAAATGTTTTGGGGTGTCCGTTGTGTGTCATTTGGTTTTCCATGGTCATCGTGTTGTAAAAGGGTAAATTGTGGGTTTTGGAGAACTTCAGGTAGGTTTAGGGGGAGTTTTCACGTGGATTCATGGTATTTGGGGTTTTCTTCTTTTTGGGGGAGTGATCCTCTCCTTTCTTCGGGTGATTTTGAAGTGTTTTGGGGTTTCCGTTGCGTTTCGTTGAGTTCCTAATGTGTTTTATGGTGGTTGGGAGTGTGCTTTGGGATTAGGAGAACATCAGGTAGGTTTAGGGTGTCTTTGGGGTGGATCTATGGTATTTGGGGTTTTCTTCTATTTTTTGGCGTGATCCTGTTCTTTTTTTTGGGTGTATTTGACGTGTTTTGGGGTCTCCGTTGGGTTTTGTTGTGTTCCTGTTGGTCTTTCTGTTAAATAGGTGTGGATTGTGGGTTTTGGAGAACTTCAGGTAGGTTTAGGGTGGTTTTGGGGTGGATCTATGGTTTTGGGGGATTTTCTTTCAGTTTTGGGGGTGATGCCGTTCTTGTTTGGGGTGTTTTTTAAGGTTTTTGGGGTCTCCGTTGGGTTTTGTTGTGTTCCTGTTGGTCTTTCTGTTAAATAGGTGTGGATTGTGGGTTTTGGAGAAGATCGGGTAGGTTTAGGGTGGTTTTGGGGTGGATCTATGGTTTTGGCGTATTTTCTTCCAGTTTTGGGGGTGATGCCGATATTTTTTGGGGTGTTTTTGACGTGTTTTGGGGTCTCTGTTGGGTTTATTTGCGTTCTCATTGGTCATCATGGTGGAAAAGGGTACATTGTAGGTTTTGGAGAACATCAGGTAGGTTTAGGGTGTCTTTGGGGTGGATCTATGGTTTTGGGGGATTTTCTTCCAGTTTTGGGTGTGATGCCATTCTTGTTTGGGGTGTTTTTTAAGGTTTTTGGGGTCTCTGTTTTGTTTTGTTGGGTTCTCATTGGTCATCATGGTGGAAAAGGGTTAAATTGTGGGTTTAGAGAACATCTGGTAGGTTTAGGGTGGTTTGGGGTGGATCTATGGTATTCAGTTTTTTTTTTTTTTGGGGAGGGGGGGGGGGATGATCCTGGACTTTTTGTTTTGTTTTTGACGTGTTTTGGGGTCTCCGTTGTGTTTCATTGGGTTTTCCATGGTCATCATGGTGGAAAAGTGTAAATTGCGGGTTTTGGAGAAGATCAGGTAGGTTTAGGGTGGTTTTGGGGTGGATCTATGGTTTTGGGGGATTTTCTTCCAGTTTTGGGGGTGATGCCGATATTTTTGGGGTATTTTGGACGTGTTTTGTGGTCTCCGTTGGGTTTTGTTGTGTTCTCGTTGGTCATCATGGTGGAAAAGTGTAAATTGTGGGTTTTGGAGAAGATCAGGTAGGTTTAGGGTGGTTTTGGGGTGGATCTATGGTGTTGGTGTATTTTCTTCCTGTTTTGGGGGTGATGCCGATATTTTTTGGGGTGTTTTTGACGTTTTTTGGGGTCTCCATTAGGTTTTGTTGTGTTCTTGTTGGTCATTATGTTAAATAGGTGTGGATTGTGGGTTTTGGAGAACTTCAGGTAGGTTTAGGGTGGTTTTGGGGTGGATCTATGGTTTTGGGGGATTTTCTTCCAGTTTTGGGTGTGATGCCATTCTTGTTTGGGGTGTTTTTTAAGTTTTTTGGGGTCTCTGGTTTTGTTGGGTTCTCGTTGGTCATCATGGTAGAAAAGGGGATATTGTGGGTTTTGGAGAAGATCAGGTAGGTTTAGGGTGGTTTTGGGGTGGATCTATGGTTTTGGCGTATTTTCTTCCAGATTTGGGGGTGATGCCGATATTTTTTGTGTTGTTTTTGACGTGTTTTGGGGTCTCTGTTGGGTTTATTTGCGTTCTCATTTGTCATCATGGTGGAAAAGGGTACATTGTGGGTTTTGGAGAAGATCAGGTAGGTTTAGGGTGTCTTTGGGGTGGATCTATGGTATTTGGGGTTTTCTTCTATTTTTTGGCGTGATCCTGT
Organism: Aythya marila; assembly: GCF_965140915.1. Classification (NCBI taxonomy): domain Eukaryota; kingdom Metazoa; phylum Chordata; class Aves; order Anseriformes; family Anatidae; genus Aythya; species Aythya marila. The sequence goes on along the minus strand of NW_028136848.1, from coordinate 9,404 downwards.
TCTTTTTTGGGGTGTTTTAGACGTGTTTTGGGGTCTCCGTTGGGTTTTGTTGTGTTCTCGTTGGTCATCATGGTGGAAAAGTGTAAATTGTGGGTTTTGGAGAAGATCAGGTAGGTTTAGGGTGGTTTTGGGGTGGATCTATGGTTTTGGCGTATTTTCTTCCAGTTTTGGGGGTGATGCCGATATTTTTTGGGGTGTTTTGGACGTGTTTTGAGGTCTCCGTTGGGTTTTGTTGTGTTCTCGTTGGTCATCATGGTGGAAAAGTGTAAATTATGGGTTTTGGAGAAGATCAGGTAGGTTTAGGGTGGTTTTGGGGTGGATCTATGGTTTTGGTGTATTTTCTTCCTGTTTTGGGGGTGATGCCGATATGTTTTGGTGTGTTTTTGACGTTTTTTGGGGTCTCCGTTGGGTTTTGTTGTGTTCTTGTTGGTCATTATGTTAAATAGGTGTGGATTGTGGGTTTTGGAGAACTTCAGGTAGGTTTAGGGTGGTTTTGGGGTGGATCTATGGTTTTGGCGTATTTTCTTCCAGTTTTGGGTGTGATGCCATTCTTGTTTGGGGTGTTTTTTAATTTTTTTGGGGTCTCTGTTTGGTTTTGTTGGGTTCTCGTTGGTCATCATGGTAGAAGAGTGGATATTGTGGGTTTTGGAGAAGATCAGGTAGGTTTAGGGTGGTTTTGGGGTGGATCTATGGTTTTGGCGTATTTTCTTCCAGATTTGGGGGTGATGCCGATATTTTTTGTGTTGTTTTTGACGTGTTTTGGGGTCTCTGTTGGGTTTATTTGCGTTCTCATTTGTCATCATGGTGGAAAAGGTACATTGTGGGTTTTGGAGAACATCAGGTAGGTTTAGGGTGTCTTTGGGGTGGATCTATGTTATTTGGGGTTTTCTTCTATTTTTTGGCATGAACCTGTTCTTTTTTGGGGTGTTTTTGATGTGTTTTGGGGTCTCCTTTGTGTTTCATTGGTTTTCCATGGTCATCATGGTGGAAAAGTGTAAATTGTGGGTTTTGGAGAAGATCAGGTAGGTTTAGGGTGGTTTTGGGGTGGATCTATGGTTTTGGGGGATTTTCTTCCAGTTTTGGGGTGATGCCATTCTTGTTTGGGGTGTTTTTTAAGGTTTTTGGGTCTCTGTTTGGTTTTGTTGGGTTCTCGTTGGTCATCATGGTAGAAAAGGGTATATTGTGGGTTTTGGAGAAGATCAGGTAGGTTTAGGGTGGTTTTGGGGTGGATCTATGGTTTTGGCGTATTTTCTTCCAGATTTGGGGGTGATGCCGATATTTTTTGTGTTGTTTTTGACGTGTTTTGGGGTCTCTGTTGGGTTTATTTGCGTTCTCATTTGTCATCATGGTGGAAAAGGGTACATTGTGGGTTTTGGAGAAGATCAGGTAGGTTTAGGGTGTCTTTGGGGTGGATCTATGGTATTTGGGGTTTTCTTCTACTTTTTGGCATGAACCTGTTCTTTTTTGGGGTGTTTTTGATGTGTTTTGGGGTCTCCGTTGGGTTTTGTTGTGTTCTTGTTGGTCATTATGTTAAATAGGAGTGGATTGTGGGTTTTGGAGAAGATCAGGTAGGTTTAGGGTGGTTTTGGGGTGGATCTATGGTTTTGGGGGATTTTCTTCCAGTTTTGGGGGTGATGCCGATATTTTTTGGGGTGTTTTTGACGTGTTTTGGGGTCTCCGTTGTGTTTCATTGGGTTTTCCATGGTCATCATGGTGGAAAAGGGTAAATTGTGGGTTTTGGAGAAGATCAGGTAGGTTTAGGGTGGTTTTGGGGTGGATCTATGGTTTTGGCGTATTTTCTTCCAGCTTTGGGGGTGATGCCGATATTTTTTGGGGTGTTTTGGACGTGTTTTGGTGTCTCCGTTGGGTTTTGTTGTGTTCTCGTTGGTCATCATGGTGGAAAAGGGTACATTGTGGGTTTTGGAGAACATCAGGTAGGTTTAGGGTGTCTTTGGGGTGGATCTATGTTATTTGGGGTTTTCTTCTATTTTTTGGCATGAACCTGTTCTTTTTTGGGGTGTTTTTGATGTGTTTTGGGGTCTCCGTTGGGTTTTGTTGTGTTCTTGTTGGTCATCATGTTGGAAAATTGAAAATTGTGGGTTTTGGAGAACATCAGGTAGGTTTAGGGTGGTTTTGGGGTGGATTTATGGTATTCAGTTTTTTTTTTTTTTTTTTTTTTGGGGGGTGGTGGGGTTGGGGGGGATGATCCTGGACTTTTTGTGTTGTTTTTGAAATGTTTTGGGGTGTCCGTTGTGTGTCATTTGGTTTTCCATGGTCATCGTGTTGTAAAAGGGTAAATTGTGGGTTTTGGAGAACTTCAGGTAGGTTTAGGGGGAGTTTTCACGTGGATTCATGGTATTTGGGGTTTTCTTCTATTTTTTGGCGTGATCCTGTTCTTTTTTTTGGGTGTATTTGACGTGTTTTGGGGTCTCCGTTGGGTTTTGTTGTGTTCCTGTTGGTCTTTCTGTTAAATAGGTGTGGATTGTGGGTTTTGGAGAAGATCAGGTAGGTTTAGGGTGGTTTTGGGGTGGATCTATGGTTTTGGCGTATTTTCTTCCAGTTTTGGGGATGATGCCGATATTTTTTGGGGTGTTTTGGACGTGTTTTGTGGTCTCCATTAGGTTTTGTTGTGTTCTTGTTGGTCATTATGTTAAATAGGTGTGGATTGTGGGTTTTGGAGAAGATCAGGTAGGTTTAGGGTGGGTTTTGGTTTGATCTATGGTTTTGGCGGATTTTCTTCCAGTTTTGGGGGTGATGCCGTTCTTGTTTGGGGTGTTTTTGACGTGTTTTGGTGTCTCTGTTGGGTTTATTTGCGTTCTCATTGGTCATCATGGTGGAAAAGGGTACATTGTGGGTTTTGGAGAACATCAGGTAGGTTTAGGGTGTCTTTGGGGTGGATCTATGGTATTTGGGGTTTTCTTCTATTTTTTGGCATGAACCTGTTCTTTTTTGGGGTGTTTTTGATGTGTTTTGGGGTCTCCGTTGGGTTTTGTTGTGTTCTTGTTGGTCATTATGTTAAATAGGAGTGGATTGTGGGTTTTGGAGAATATCAGGTAGGTTTAGGGTGGGTTTTGGGGTGGATCTATGGTTTTGGGGGATTTTCTTCCAGTTTTGGGGGTGATGCCGTTCTTGTTTGGGGTGTTTTTGACGTGTTTTGGGGTCTCTGTTGGGTTTATTTTTTTCTCATTGGTCATCATGGTGGAAAAGGGTACATTGTAGGTTTTGGAGAACATCAGGTAGGTTTAGGGTGTCTTTGGGGTGGATCTATGGTATTTGGGGTTTTCTTCTATTTTTTGGCATGAACCTGTTCTTTTTTGGGGTGTTTTTGATGTGTTTTGGGGTCTCCGTTGGGTTTTGTTGTGTTCTTGTTGGTCATTATGTTAAATAGGAGTGGATTGTGGGTTTTGGAGAAGATCAGGTAGGTTTAGGGTGGTTTTGGGGTGGATCTATGGTTTTGGGGGATTTTCTTCCAGTTTTGGGGGTGATGCCGATATTTTTTGGGGTGTTTTTGACGTGTTTTGGGGTCTCCGTTGTGTTTCATGGGTTTTCCATGGTCATCATGGTGGAAAAGGGTAAATTGCGGGTTTTGGAGAACATCAGGTAGTTTTAATTGGAGTTTTGGGGTGGATTCATGGTGTTTGCGTTTTTCTTCCGTTTTTTTTTTTTTTTTTTTTTTTTTTTTTTGGGGGGGTGATCTTATTCTTTTTGGTGTGTTTTTGACATGTTTTGGGGTCTCCGTTGGGTTTCGTTGGGTTGTCGTTTTTCGTTAAGTTCAATGGGAGTGGATTGTGGGGTTTGGAGAAGATCAGGTGAGCTTAGGGTGGTTTTTGGGGGAAAATCACTGTTTTGTTTTTTTTCTTCTGATCCAGTTCCTTCTTGGCGTGTTTTTGACGTGTTTTGGGGTCTCCGTTGGATTTTAGTTGGGTTCTTGTTGGTCATCAGTGTGGAAAATGATAAATAGTTGGTTTTGGTGAACATCAGGTAGGTTTAGGGTGGTTTGGGGGTGCATCTATGGTATTTGGGGTTTTCTTCTGTTTTTTTTTGGGGGTGATCCTGTTCTTTTTTTGTGGTGTTTTTGACGTGTTTTGGGGTCTCTGTTGGGTTTCGTTGCGTTTTCCGTTGTCATCATGTTGGAAAATGTTAAATTGTGGGTTTTGGAGAACATCAGGTAGGTTAAGGGGGACGTTTGGGGTGGATTCATGGTATTTGGGTTTTTCTTTCGTTTTGGGGTGATCCTGTTCTTGTTTGGGGTGTTTTGGACGTGTTTTGGGGTCTCCGTTGGGTTTTGTTGTGTTCTTGTTGGTCATTATGTTAAATAGGTGTGGATTGTGGGTTTTGGAAAACATCAGGTAGGTTTAGGGTGGTTTTGTGATTGGATCTATGGTATTGGTGGATTTTCTTCAAGTTTTTTGTGTGATCCCGTTCTTGTTTGGTGTGTTTTTGACGTGTTTTGGGGTCTCCGTTGTGTTTCATTGGGTTTTCCATGGTCATCATGGTGGAAAAGGGTAAATTGTGGGTTTTGGAGAAGATCAGGTAGGTTTAGTGTGGTTTTGGGGTGGATCTATGGTATTCAGTTTTTTTTTTTGTTTGGGGATGGGGGGGGGGGATGATCCTGGTCTTTTTGTGTTGTTTTTGACGTGTTTTGGGGTCTCCGTTGTGTTTCATTGGGTTTTCCATGGTCATCGTGTTGTAAAAGGGTAAATTGTGGGTTTTGGAGAACTTCAGGTAGGTTTAGGGGGAGTTTTCACGTGGATTCATGGTATTTGGGGTTTTCTTCTTTTTGGGGGAGTGATCCTCTCCTTTCTTCGGGTGATTTTGAAGTGTTTTGGGGTTTCCGTTGCGTTTTGTTGAGTTCCTAATGTGTTTTATGTTGGTTGGGAGTGTGCTTTGGGATTAGGAGAACATCAGGTAGGTTTAGGGTGTCTTTGGGGTGGATCTATGGTATTTGGGGTTTTCTTCTATTTTTTGGCGTGATCCTGTTCTTTTTTTTTGGGTGTATTTGACGTGTTTTTGGGGTCTCCGTTGGGTTTTGTTGTGTTCCTGTTGGTCTTTCTGTTAAATAGGTGTGGATTGTGGGTTTTGGAGAACTTCAGGTAGGTTTAGGGTGGTTTTGGGGTGGATCTATGGTTTTGGGGGATTTTCTTCCAGATTTGGGGGTGATGCCGATATTTTTTGGGGTGTTTTTTACGTGTTTTGGGGTCTCTGTTGGGTTTATTTGCGTTCTCATTTGTCATCATGGTGGAAAAGGGTACATTGTGGGTTTTGGAGTACATCAGGTAGGTTTAGGGTGTCTTTGGGGTGGATCTATGGTATTTGGTGTTTTCTTCTATTTTTTGGCATGAACCTGTTCTTTTTTGGGGTGTTTTTGATGTGTTTTGGGGTCTCCGTTGGGTTTTGTTGTGTTCTTGTTGGTCATTATGTTAAATAGGAGTGGATTGTGGGTTTTGGAGAACTTCAGGTAGGTTTAGGGTGGTTTTGGGGTGGATCTATGGTTTTGGGGGATTTTCTTCCAGTTTTGGGGGTGATGCCGATATTTTTTGGGTGTTTTTGACGTGTTTTGGGGTCTCCGTTGTGTTTCATTGGGTTTTCCATGGTCATCATGGTGGAAAAGTGTAAATTGTGGGTTTTGGAGAAGATCAGGTAGGTTTAGGGTGGTTTTGGGGTGGATCTATGGTTTTGGCGTATTTTCTTCCAGTTTTGGGGGTGATGCCGATATTTTTTGGGGTGTTTTGGACGTTTTTTGGTGTCTCCGTTGGGTTTTGTTGTGTTCTCGTTGGTCATCATGGTGGAAAAGGGTACATTGTGGGTTTTGGAGAACATCAGGTAGGTTTAGGGTGTCTTTGGGGTGGATCTATGTTATTTGGGGTTTTCTCCTATTTTTGGCATGAACCTGTTCTTTTTTGGGGTGTTTTTGATGTGTTTTGGGGTCTCCGTTGGGTTTTGTTGTGTTCTTGTTGGTCATCATGTTGGAAAATTGTAAATTGCGGGTTTTGGAGAAGATCAGGTAGGTTTAGGGTGGTTTTGGGGTGGATCTATGGTTTTGGGGGATTTTCTTCCATTTTTGGGGGTGATGCCATTCTTGTTTGGGGTGTTTTTTAAGGTTTTTGGGGTCTCTGTTGGGTTTTGTTGGGTTCTCGTTGGTCATCATGGTAGAAAAGGGTAAATTGTGGGTTTTGGAGAAGATCAGGTAGGTTTAGGGTGGTTTTGGGGTGGATCTATGGTTTTGGCGTATTTTCTTCCATTTTTGGGGGTGATGCCATTGTTGTTTGGGGTGTTTTTAAGGTTTTTGGGGTCTCTGTTTGGTTTTGTTGGGTTCTCGTTGGTCATCATGGTGGAAAAGGGTAAATTGTGGGTTTTGGAGAAGATCAGGTAGGTTTAGGGTGGTTTTGGGGTGGATCTATGGTATTCAGTTTTTTTTTTTTTTTTGGGTGGGTGGGGGGTATGATCCTGGACTTTTTGTGTTGTTTTTGACGTGTTTTGGGGTCTCCGTTGGGTTTTATTGTGTTCTCGTTGGTCATCATGGTGGAAAAGGGTAAATTGTGGGTTTTGGAGAAGATCAGGTAGGTTTAGGGTGGTTTTGGGGTGGATCTATGGTTTTGGCGTATTTTCCTCCAGTTTTGGGGGTGATGCCGATATTTTTTGGGGTGTTTTGGACGTGTTTTGAGGTCTCCGTTGGGTTTTGTTGTGTTCTCGTTGGTCATCATGGTGGAAAAGTGTAAATTGCGGGTTTTGGAGAAGATCAGGTAGGTTTAGGGTGGTTTTGGGGTGGATCTATGGTTTTGGCGTATTTTCTTCCAGTTTTGGGGGTGATGCCGATATTTTTTGGGGTGTTTTTGACGTTTTTTGGGGTCTCCATTAGGTTTTGTTGTGTTCTTGTTGGTCATTATGTTAAATAGGTGTGGATTGTGGGTTTTGGAGAACTTCAGGTAGGTTTAGGGTGGTTTTGGGTGGATCTATGGTTTTGGCGTATTTTCTTCCAGTTTTGGGTGTGATGCCATTCTTGTTTGGGGTGTTTTTTAAGTTTTTTGGGGTCTCTGTTTGGTTTTGTTGGGTTCTCGTTGGTCATCATGGTAGAAAAGGGTATATTGTGGGTTTTGGAGAAGATCAGGTAGGTTTAGGGTGGTTTTGGGGTGGATCTATGGTTTTGGCGTATTTTCTTCCAGATTTGGGGGTGATGCCGATATTTTTTGGGGTGTTTTGGACGTGTTTTGGGGTCTCTGTTGGGTTTATTTGCGTTCTCATTTGTCATCATGGTGGAAAAGGGTACATTGTGGGTTTTGGAGAACATCAGGTAGGTTTAGGGTGTCTTTGGGGTGGATCTATGGTATTTGGGGTTTTCTTCTATTTTTTGGCATGAACCTGTTCTTTTTTGGGGTGTTTTTGATGTGTTTTGGGGTCTCCGTTGGGTTTTGTTGTGTTCTTGTTGGTCATTATGTTAAATAGGAGTGGATTGTGGGTTTTGGAGAAGATCAGGTAGGTTTAGGGTGGTTTTGGGGTGGATCTATGGTTTTGGGGGATTTTCTTCCAGTTTTGGGGGTGATGCCGATATTTTTTGGGGTGTTTTTGACGTGTTTTGGGGTCTCCGTTGTGTTTCATTGGGTTTTCCATGGTCATCATGGTGGAAAAGGGTAAATTGTGGGTTTTGGAGAAGATCAGGTAGGTTTAGGGTGGTTTTGGGGTGGATCTATGGTTTTGGGGGATTTTCTTCCAGTTTTGGGGGTGATGCCGATATTTTTTGGGGTGTTTTGGACGTGTTTTGGTGTCTCCGTTGGGTTTTGTTGTGTTCTCGTTGGTCATCATGGTGGAAAAGGGTACATTGTGGGTTTTGGAGAACATCAGGTAGGTTTAGGGTGTCTTTGGGGTGGATCTATGTTATTTGGGGTTTTCTTCTATTTTTTGGCATGAACCTGTTCTTTTTTGGGGTGTTTTTGATGTGTTTTGGGGTCTCCGTTGTGTTTCATTGGGTTTTCCATGGTCATCATGGTGGAAAAGTGTAAATTGCGGGTTTTGGAGAAGATCAGGTAGGTTTAGGGTGGTTTTGGGGTGGATCTATGGTTTTGGGGGATTTTCTTCCATTTTTGGGGGTGATGCCATTCTTGTTTGGGGTGTTTTTTAAGGTTTTTGGGGTCTCTGTTGGGTTTTGTTGGGTTCTCGTTGGTCATCATGGTGGAAAAGGGTAAATTGTGGGTTTTGGAGAAGATCAGGTAGGTTTAGGGTGGTTTTGGGGTGGATCTATGGTTTTGGCGTATTTCTTCCATTTTTGGGGGTGATGCCATTGTTGTTTGGGGTGTTTTTTAAGGTTTTTGGGGTCTCTGTTGGGTTTTGTTGGGTTCTCGTTGGTCATCATGGTGGAAAAGGGTAAATTGTGGGTTTTGGAGAAGATCAGGTAGGTTTAGGGTGGTTTTGGGGTGGATCTATGGTATTCAGTTTTTTTTTTTTTTGGGGGGGGTGGGGGGTATGATCCTGACTTTTTGTGTTGTTTTTGACGTGTTTTGGGGTCTCCGTTGGGTTTTATTGTGTTCTCGTTGGTCATCATGGTGGAAAAGGGTAAATTGTGGGTTTTGGAGAACATCAGGTAGGTTTAGGGTGTCTTTGGGGTGGATCTATGGTATTTGGGGTTTTTCTTCTATTTTTTGGCGTGATCCTGTTCTTTTTTGGGGTGTTTTAGACGTGTTTTGGGGTCTCCGTTGGGTTTTGTTGTGTTCTCGTTGGTCATCATGGTGGAAAAGTGTAAATTGCGGGTTTTGGAGAAGATCAGGTAGGTTAGGGTGGTTTTGGGGTGGATCTATGGTTTTGGCGTATTTTCTTCCAGTTTTGGGGGTGATGCCGATATTTTTTGGGGTGTTTTGGACGTGTTTTGAGGTCTCCGTTGGGTTTTGTTGTGTTCTCGTTGGTCATCATGGTGGAAAAGTGTAAATTGTGGTTTTGGAGAAGATCAGGTAGGTTTAGGGTGGTTTTGGGGTGGATCTATGGTTTTGGGGGATTTTCTTTCAGTTTTGGGGGTGATGCCGTTCTTGTTTGGGGTGTTTTTTAAGTTTTTTGGGGTCTCTGTTTGGTTTTGTTGGGTTCTCGTTGGTCATCATGGTAGAAAAGGGTATATTGTGGGTTTTGGAGAAGATCAGGTAGGTTTGGGTGGTTTTGGGGTGGATCTATGGTTTTGGCGTATTTTCTTCCAGATTTGGGGGTGATGCCGATATTTTTGTGTTGTTTTGGACGTGTTTTGGGGTCTCTGTTGGGTTTCGTTGCGTTTTCCGTTGTCATCATGGTGGAAAAGTGTAAATTGTGGGTTTTTGGAGAACATCAGGTAGGTTAAGGGGGACGTTTGGGGTGGATTCATGGTATTTGGGTTATTCTTTCGTTTTGGGGTGATCCTGTTCTTGTTTGGGGTGTTTATAACGTGTTTT
>NW_028136849.1:0-19631 GCF_965140915.1 Aythya marila | reverse complement strand
GTGTTTTTTTTTTGGGGGGGGGGGGGGATTTTTTGGGGTTGTGGGGGGGGCACCGGCTGCTCCCGCGGGAATTCAAAAATAAAGAGCTCTCTCTATGTACAGGGGCCCGGGGAGGGGGGGGTATTGGGGGGGGGGGGGGTATTGGGGAGGGGGTTATTGGGGGGGGGGAATTATTGGGGGGGGGGGCGAGCGAGAAAGCGGAGCCCAAAAACGCGACATCCACCACCAGCGACAGCGAAACTCCACGAGCACAGCCGGGGGGGCGGGGGGGGGGCCGGGCCAACCCCCCCCCCCGGCCCGGCGCAGACGGGCTTCGGGGGGCAGAGGGGGGGGCAAAAAAGGGGAAAGGGGTCAGGAAACGAGGGGGGGGGTCTCCGGCAGCTTCCCCCCCCCCGCACGTCGGTGGGGGTCGGTGTGAGATGATTGAAATTTTTTGGATTTTTTTTTTTTTTTCTATTTGTCGTTTTTGCTTTTTTTTGTCTTTTTTTTTTTTTTTTTTTTTTCTCCTTTTTCTGCAAACGCAGGCACTGGGGGGGGGGGGAATGAGGGGGGGGGGGGCACAGGCATGCGGACGCGTGCTCCGGGACCGCGGCCGCGTCTCCGTCGGGCCGGACCCAGCTTGGGGGGGGGGGGCGAGGGGGGGGGGGTCTGAGGCTTAAAGGGGGGGGTCTGAGGCTGAGGGGGGGGGGGTCTCAGGCTGAGGGGGGGGGTCTCAGGCTGGGGGGGGGGCTTCAGGCTTGGAGAGGGGGGGGGGCGCTCAGGCAGAGGGGCGTCCTCAACCCGAGCTTTGGGTTCTCAGGGTGGGTTTTTTTTTGTTGTTTTTTTTTCTTTTTTTTTTCCTTTTTTTTTTTGGGGGGGGGGGGGGGGCCGGCAGCCTCGTGGCCCCCACCGTGCCACCCTCACCTTCACTGGAGGGGGCGACGGGCGCCCCCGAGCCGTGGAAGTGGACGTTCTGCCACTTGCCCTCGCGGCGGTGCCAGACGCGCGTCTCCTCGGACTGGCTGGTGCGCGGGCGCCTGCGCGTCCAGGTACTGCGTGAGGCGGATGTAGGCGATGCAGGCGGCGTCCTCCCCGATGACGTGCACGTGGGGGTTCAGGGATGGTCGTGTGGATCGGCTTGTTGTTCTTGGACAGCACTGCGGGCAGCCCGTCAGCCGGGGGGGGAGGGAAGGGGTACGGGCAGGGAGAGGGGTAGGGGTACGGGTAGGGTAGGGGTATGGGCAGGGGTACGGGCAGGGGTATGGGCAAGGAGAGGGGCAGGGGTATGGGTAGGGGTATGGGTAGGGGTAGGGTACAGGCAGGGGTACAGGCAGGGGTATGGGTAGGGAGAGGGGCAGGGGTACAGGCAGGGGTATGGGCAGGGCAGGCAGGGAGAGGGGTAGGGGTACAGGTAGGGGTACAGCGAGGGGTACGGGCAGGGGTACGGGCAGGGGTACGGGCAGGGGTACAGCGAAGGGTACGGGTAGGGGTATGGGCAGGGGTACAGGCAGGGAGAGGGGCAGGGGTACGGGCAGGGCAGGCAGGGGTATGAGGAGGGGTACAGGCAGGGGTAGGTGTAGGGGTATGGGTAGGGTTACGGGCAGGGGTACAGGCAGGGGTACAGCGAGGGGTACAGGTAGGGGGTGAGGGCAGGGGTATGGGCAGAGGTAGGGGTAGGTGCAGGGGTATGGGCAGGGGTACGGGCAGGGCAGGCACCCAGGCAGGGAGCAGGCAGGAACACCACCAAGGACGCAGGCAGGGATGGGTGCAGGAGCAGCACCAGCAAGGGCGCAGGCAGGGATAGGCACCAGGGTACAGGCAGGGTGCAGGCAGCGATGAGGGCAAGGATATAGGCAGGGTGCGGGCAGGGGGCAGGCAGGGGGCAGGCAGGGGGCAGGCAGGGCTACCCCCAAGGACACAGGCAGGGTGCAGGCAGGGACACAGACGAGCACAGGCAGGATTTGGGGAGCAGTATGAGCACGGGTGCGGGCAGGGAGCCAGGTAGGGCTGCAGGAGCGCCACCAGCACGGGTCCAGGCAGGGACGGACCCGAGGGTGCGGGCAGGAGCACGGGCAGGGTGCAGGCAGGGAGGGAGGAGCACGGGCAGGGTGCAGGCAGGGCAGGCAGAAGGGACGCGAGCAGGGGGTGGGCAGGGCAGGGGGGGGCAGGACGGAGGGACAGAGGGACGGGCAGGGGCTGGGACGGGCGTTTGGGTATGGGGACAGGCAGGGACAGGCAGGGACAGGCAGGAGCAGGGCCGGGCACTCACAGTTCTCGAAGTAGAAGCGGTGGAAGTCCATGCCCTCCACCAGGTTGCCCAAGGCCTCGGGCTCGAAGGAGGTGAGCCCCGGGTCGCAGATCTTCCTGCAAGGCGCTCTGTGAGCCGCGGACCCCCCCCAAAACCCCCCCCCCCCCAAAACCCCCCTCCCCGCCCGGCCCCCACTCACGCGTAGGCCTCGAAGTCCCCGTTGTTGACGGCCTCGATGAGCTGCTCCGTGATCTTGATGATCTCCTGCTTGCGGGCTGGGGGGGGGGACACGGGGGGGGTCACGGCCCCGAACCGCAGCGGGGTGCCCAGGGGACCCCCGGGAGGAAGAGGAGGAGGAGGAGGAGGAGGAAGGTGCCAAAGGAGCCAGGCTGGGGACAGACGGACACAGGGAGAGGGGCTGGGGACGGACACGAGCTGGGACGGGGACAGAGCATGGGGACAGGGACATGGGGACATGGGGACAACGCATGGGGCATGGGGACAGACACCAGGACCATGGGGACAGACGCAGGACACGGGGACGGACACGCAGGACGTGGGGACACACAGCCAGGTGGCTGATGGGGACACGGGGACAGACGGACAGCCCCGTGGGTCGGACTCCGTGTGCCCTGGCCCCGGTGTCCGCGTCCCCACCGCCAGCAGCCGTCCCTCCCAGCACGTCCCAGTGCCTCCCAGTACCATCCAGTGCATTGCAAGAGATCCCAGTTCCATGCAAGCGCATCCCAACACAGCCCAGTGCCGTCCCATCGCGTCCCAGTACATCCCAGTGTCACTCCAGTGCACTCCGACATGTCTCTCCCAGAGCATCCCATCGCATTCCAGTGTGTCCCAGTGCACTCCGATACACCACAGATCCATCCTGCTGCAATCCCACCACATCCCAGTACAAGCCAGTGCCATCCCAATTCATCCCAGTGTCACCTCAGTGTGTTCCAGTGCCGTTCCAGTGCCACTCCAGTATAACCCAGTGTGGCTCAGTGCATCCCAACAGCAACCCCATGCATGCCAGTGTGTCCCAGTGGCATTCCAGTGCATCCCAGTTCCATGCCAATGCACTGCATTACCATCCTATTGCATCCCAGTGCCTCCCAGTACCATACTAGTGCCATCCAGCACAGCCCAGTTCCATCCAGTGTGTCCCAGTGTTGCATCCCAGTCTGTCTCAGAGCATCCAGTTCCACCCCAGCTCATCTCAATGCATTCCCAGTGCCACCCTAGTGCATCCCAGTGTCCCTCAGGGCCATGCTAATGCATCTCAGCGCCATTCCAGTACACTCCAGTGTGCCCCAGTGCCACACCAGTGCATACCAGTACAACCCCGTGCCATCCTAGTGCACCATAATGCATCCTGGTGCCGCCTCAGAGCCATTCCAGTACACCCCAGTGGATCCCAAGGCCATGCTGAGGCATTCCAGTTCCATCCCAGTGCATCCCAGTGCCATCTTACTGCACACCAGTGTGCCTCAGGGCACCCCTGTGCCAGCCTAGGCACCCAGGCGTGTTACGGTCCCTCCCAGTGCCACCCCAGTGCAGACCAAAGCTGCCCCGGTGCCGTCCCAGTGCACCCCAGTGCCATGCCAGTGGATTCCAGCACACTTCAGTTCCATCCCAGTTTGACCCAGTGCTATTCCAATGCATAACATCACACTCCAGTTTGTCCCAGTGCAACTCAGCACATCCAGTGCCATCCTGCTGTATCCCAGTGCCATTGCAGTGTGTCCCAACGCATCCCAGTTCCACTCCAGTGCATTGCAGTACCAGTCCACTGCTTCCCAGTGCGTCCCAGCACGCCCCAGTTCCACCCAGTGCATCCCAGTGCCATCTCCATGCATGTCAAGTCACCTCGGTGCCATCCCGCTGCATCCCTGAGTCATTCCAGTGCATCCCAGTGCCAACTTATTGCATCCTGTGCATCTCAATGCCTTCCAGTGCCGCCCCAGTATACCCCAGTGCCACTCCAGCATACCCCCGTACAGCTCTATGACACCCCAGGGCATGCCAGTTCAACCCAGTGCCATGCCAGCATGCCCCAGTGCATCCCAGTATTAGCTCAATGTGCCCCAGTGCATTCTCATGCCAGCCCAGTGCACCTTAACGCATTCTGGTGCCATCCCAGTGCATCCCAGTGCATCCCAACACATCTTAGGTCCATCCCAGTGTACCCCAATGCATCCCAGTGCCATTGCAATGTATCCTACGTCCATCCCAGTGCACCCTGGTACCATCCCAGTGCATCCCAGCGTATCCTGGCTCCATCCCAGTGCCATTCCAACATATCCCAGTGCCATTCCAGTGCATCCCAGTGCCATTCCAACATATCCCAATGCATCCCAGCACCATTCCAGTGCATCCCAGTGCATCCCAGTGACATTCCAATGCATCCCAGTGCATCCTAGCTCCATCCCAGTTCATTCCAATACCATTCCGAAGCATCCCAGTACATCCTAGCACCATCCCAGGGCATTCCAGTGCGTCCCAGTGCCTCCTAGAGCCGTCCCAGCGCCATTTCAATGCACCTCAATGCATCCCAGCTCCATCCCAGTCATCCCAGTGCCATTCCAATTAATTCCAACATATTCCAGCTCCATCCCAGTGCATCCCAATTCCTTTCCAGTGCATCCCAGCTCCATCCCAGTGCCATTCCAATGCATCCCAGTGCCTCTTAGCACCATCCCAGTGCATCCCAGTGCCATCCCAATGCATCCCAATGCATTCCAGCTTTATCCCAGTGCCATTCCAGTGCACACCAGTACTTCTTAGAGCTATCCCAGTGCCATTCCAATGCCCTCCAGTGCATCCCAGTGCCATTCCAGTGCACCCCAGTGCCCCATAGTGCCATTCTAACGCCCCCCAATGCATCCCAGTGTCATCCCAGCGCACCCCAGTGCCATTCCAACATCCTCCAGTGCAGCCCAGCGCATCCCAGTGCCATCCCAGTGCCACCCAGCTCCACCCCCGCCCCTCCACGCCCCCGTCACCTTTCGTGTCCTCGTCCTCGATGGTGGTGTTGGTGCTGTCGGACGACTCCTGCCAGCGGGACGGCGGCGGTGCAGAGGGAGAGATGGGGGGGGGGGCAGGAAGGGAGGGGGTGTCAGCGCCCGCCGGGGGGGGGTCTCCACGCCCCGGCCGCGGGGTGCCAGCTCCCCGGGCGGCGCAGGGACACGGGGAGCCCCCACACCCCCCCCGGCCCCAGCCGCGAGCCCCCAGCCCGCCCGGCCCCGCGGAGATGGGAGATGTGCGGGGAGGATGGAGGCGGAAAGCGGAGAGAAAGAGAGAGAGAGAGAAAAGAGGGGAGGGGGATAAAATAAAGGGGGGGGGGGGTCACGGCCCCGGGGGGGGGCAGCAATACCTTAATGCCGTCCACAGGGTTATGAATTACGGTAGTTTGAGGCTCCTACAGGAGAAGGAAGAGAGACAGAGGAAGGCGAGGAGAGAGGGGAGAGGAGGAGGCGAGGAGAGACCAGAGCACAGCAGTGGGGGGGGGGGGGGGGGGAAGAAATTTGGAGGGGGGGGCACGCGGACGGGGGGCACAGACCCAGAGCGGGGTGGGGAGGGCGGGAGGGGGGAGAGAAGCAGAGTCGTTAGTCCAGCGCAAGCCCGATGGTTTAATTGGGAGAGAGCAGAGGGGGGGTGAGAGCCCAGAGGGACCCCTGGGGAGGGGGGGATTTGGGGGCTGCGGGGGGGGGAGCCCCCTGCCCGTATCCTGCACCCACCGTGCCGGGCGCGCCGCGTCCTGCCGGGGTGGTCGTGGTGGGCGCCCCCCCCGGGGCCGCATCCTGCACCCACCTGATGAGCGGGGTCCCGGTGCCCGTGCCCGCGTCCTGCACCCGCTGCACTGACCCCGTGGGCAGCCCCGTGCCCGCGTCCTGCACCCACCTGGTGAGCCGGGTCCTGGTGCCACGACCCCATCCGTGTCCCCGTGGCCGTATCTTGTACCCACTGTCCCAGTAGGGTCCTGGTGTTGTCCCCCTGCCCATGGCCGCATCCTGCACCCACCTGGTGAGCCGGGTCCTGGTGCCGTGACCCCATCTGTGTCCCCGTGGCCGCATCCTGCCTCCACTGTCCCAGTAGGGTCCTGGTCCCCATCCCCATGGCCGCATCCTGCACCCACCTGGTGAGCCGGGTCCTGGTGCCGTGACCCCATCCTTGTCCCCGTGGCCGTATCTTGTACCCACTGTCCCAGTAGGGTCGTGGTGCTGTCCCCATCCCCGTGGCCGCATCCTGCACTTCACCTGGGTCCTGGTGCCGTGACCCCATCCGTGTCCCCGTGGCCGCATCCTGCACCCACTGTCCCAGTAGGGTCCTGGCGCTGTCCCTGTCCCCGTGGCCGCATCCTGCACCCACCTGATGAGCCGGGTCCTGGTGCTGTCCTGTCCCCGTCCCCCTGCCCGTGGCCGCATCCTGCACCCACCGTGCCGGCTGCATTGGCTGGGGGGGGGGGGGGGGGCTTGGAAAAGGGGGGGGCACGAGGAAGGTCCCCCCCCCGGGCTGCCGGTGGCTCTGGGGACGCCCGGGGCGAGCATGGCGATGGATGCGATGGGATGGTGGGATGGAGGGAGGGGGGGGCGCGGGGGGGCACGAAGGGGCCCGGCTCCTCGTGGCCCCCCCCTGGGGACAATGGGGTGCGGGGGGGGGGCACCTACCAGCGCCGCCGGCGGGAGCGTCCCCTTGGGGCTGGTGACACCGGCGCTGCCTTTGGTGCTGTTGGTCTGCGGCTGGGGGGGGGGGGAGAAATTGGAAAGGGGGGGGGGCTCAGCGGTGGCGTGGGGGGGTGGTGGTGACCCCCCCGCAGCCGTGTGCCCCCCCCCCAGCGTCCCCTCACCTTGACGCCGTCGGCTTTCTTGTTGAGCAGGCTCTTAGCTGCTGTGGGGGGGGGGGGAAAGCAGAGCGTCAGCGCCGTGCCCCCGCCCTGGGGACAGGGCCACCGTCCCCCCCCCCCCGCCCGGCAGCGCCCCTTGGGGGGGGGGGGCACCGGGGGGGGGGGGGCGAAGCGGGGAGCCGGGGGTTGGCTTACCTTGGAGAAATGCAGAGAGGAAAGCGAGAGAGAGAGAGAGAGAAAGAGGGGGGGGGAAAGGGGGGGGCGAGAGAGAGAGAGAAAGGGGAGGGGGGGGGGGGAATTTGGGGAAAGGGGGGGGGGAATGGGTTAAAAAACCGAGAAAAACACCAAAAAAATCGTCTTGAGAGCAGGCGGCGGCGCAGCCCCGACGTGGTGGTGGCGTCTCACTCCTAGCCTGACCTCGGGGGGGGGGGGCACGGGGGGGTGACGGGGGGGGGAGGTGGCACCGGGGGGGGGCCGTGTGTTGGCAGCTCCCCCCCCCCTCCGGCGCTGGCGTCCTCGGCATCGCTCCCCCAGGCCCGGTGGCACCGGAGGGGACCCCACGGGGCTGGGGGGGTGACAAGGGGGGGGGGGCCGGCCGGTGACGGCACCGGGACCGGCTTTTAGAAAGGGGGGGGGGGGTGGGACGGGGATAAGGGAGGACTTTGGGGTGGGGGGGGGGGGACACGGGGACACCCCCGTGACACAGCCGTGTCCCCACGGGTCCCCCGGGGGTCCGGGCCCTCCTCGGGAAGCGGGCTGGGGGCAGAGCTGCGGCGCTGAGAGCTCGGGGTCTAAACCAGAGCCATATGGGGGGGGGCAGGGGGGGGTACCCCCTTTTTTTTTTTTTTTTTGGGGGGGGGGGCAGGGGGTGGGCTCGCCGTTGGGGGGGGGGGTTTGAGACCCGCCGAGTGTTTCGCGGCGCCACAAACACCGGCTGCAGCGCGCTGGAAGCCGTGCGGGGGCATGCGGCGGTGCGGACCCCCCCCTCGGGGCAATGACCCCCCCTCCATGCAGCAGTGACCCCCCCCCCATGCAGCAGTGACCCCCCCCCCCCATGCAGCAATGACCCCCCCCATGCAGCCATGCGGCCCCCCCCATGCGTTTGTGCAGCCCCCCCCCCCCCCGGCAGCGGGGCAATGCTGTGGGATGGAGCAGCGGTGACGGGGGGGGGGCACCTCCCCAAAAGGGGGGGAGCAGCCCCCAAATTCTCCCTGCCCCCCCCCCCCTCCTCCTTCCCACCATGGCCATGTGCTACTGTGGCACCTGGTGGGGGGGGGTAGGTGCTGGGGGGGGGGCACCATGGGGGGCCCAGGTACCGGGGGGGGGGGGGTCCTGGGTGCCATGGGGGGGGGGCTGGGTGCTGTGAGGGGTGGGGGGGTGCCATGGGGGTTCCTGGGGGGGGGGTGGAGGTCCCAGGTACCAGAGGGGTCCTGGGTGGGAGGGGGGCACCATGGGGGTCCTGGGGGGGCCCAGGTGCCATGGGGGTCCTGGGGGGGGCCCAAGTACTATGGGGGGGTCCCAAGTACCATGGGGGGGGCCCAGGTGCCATGGGGGTCCCATGTACTATGGGGGTCCCAAGTGCCATGGGGGGGGCCCCATTTACTATTTGGGGTCCTCGGCACTATGGGGGTCCCAAATACCATGGGGGGGATCCCAAAAGTAGCCCCCCAGGGCTGGGTCTGGGGGGGGGGGGGGGACAGGGACATGAGACAAGCGCTGCGGTGCCGGGGAGGGGGCGCCGGGTGCCAGCAGCGGGGACATTTCCCAGCCCCGGGGGGGGGGGGCGCAGGAAAGGCCGGCAAGAGGGGGGGGCGAGGTGAGGGGGGGGGGTCACAGGCTTTTTTTGGGGGGGGGGGGCCATGCGTGCGCTCCCATTTCCGAGGAGGGGACCCCGAGACCCGGCGGGGTGGGAGGAAGAGGAAGAGGACGGGGACCAAAGGCAAGCGGGCGGGGGGAGGAGGGGGGGTTAGGGGGGTGTTTTTATTTTTGGGGGGGGGTCATCGGGCGGGGGGGGGGGTCTACCTTGTTCCACCAACCCCAGGGGGGCGCCGGAGGCGGCTGCGGACATTGTAGGAGGCGCGGTGGTCTGTCTGCCCACTGCGGGCAGGGACGGGGAGAGAGAGGAGAGAAAGGAAGCGACAGCCCGTTAGCTTGGGGGGGGGCGGCGGGGTGGGGGGGGGGCGGCATTTTGGGGGGGGGGGTGGTCCCGGACACACACCCCCCCCCCCTCACTCACCACCGCCGCCGCCGCCGCCACCACCGCGGCCGGGCACCACCTGCGCCGTGGGAGGCGAGGGAGCGGAGTCGGGGGGAGCCCCCCCCTCGTTTCGGGTTTTTGGGCAGCGGAGGTGGGGGGGGGTGTCGTGTGCCCCCCCCAGCCCGCCCCAAAAGCGCCCGTCGGCTCGTGGCCCCCCCCCCCCCCCCAGACACACACACACACAAAACCTCCCCCCGGCGCCGTCCTCGAGGTGGGAAAACGGGGAGGGGGCTTCGGGGTTGGGGGGGGGGGGAGAAAGAGAGAAAAAGAGCGACAGAGAGAAAAGGGGGGGGGGGGCGCGCGGCGAGGCCCCGGGCGCCTTGGGTGGGGGGGGGCGCAGGATGCGGCCCCCGGAGCTCGGCTGCAGGGCGGAGGCGTCCCGGGGCCGGCGGCTGCGTTCGGGGCTCACCTGAGAAGTTCCTGGTGGCCAGCATGGTGGTCAGGATGGCGCCCTGCAACGGCACCCAGACACTGCCGGGGGGGCACGGGGGCGGGGGGGGCACTGGGAGGTCGGGGGGGGCACTGGGAGGTGGGGGGGGGCACTGGGAGGTGGGTGGGGGGCACTGGGACACGGCCAGGGGGCACTGGGATATAGGTGGGGGCACTGAGAGATGGTTGGGGGGCACTGGGATAGGGGTGGGGGCACTGGGAGATGGTTGGGGGGCATGGGGAGATGGGGGGAGGCACTGGGATGTGGCTGGGGGCACTGGGACGTGGTTGGGGGGCTCTGGGGGATGTCTGGGGGCACTGGCATGTTGGTGGGGGGGACTGGGATGTGGGTGGGGAGCTCTGGGACAGAGCTGGGGCTCTGGGAGATGGCTGGGGGTACTGGGACATGGGTGGGAGACACTGTTATGTGGCTGGGGGCACTGGGAGATGGCTGGGGGGCACTGGGATATGGGTGGGGGCACTGGGATGTGGGTGGGGGGCTCTGGGATATAGGTGGGGGCACTGGGAGATGGCTGGGGGCACTGGGACACAGCCGGGGGGCACTGGGACGTGGTGGGAGGCACTGGGACGTGGGTGGGGGGCACTGGAATATAGGTGGGGGCACTGGGATGTGGATGGGGGGCACTGGGATGTGGGTGGGGGGCACTGGGACACGGCCAGGGGGCACTGGGATGTGGGTGGGGGCACCAGGAGATGGTTGGGGGGCACTGGGATATGGGTCAGGGCACTAGGACTTGGTTGGGGGGCTCTGAGACATGGGTGGGGGCACTGGGACACGGTTGGGGGGCACTGGGAGATGGCTGGGGGGCTCTGTGACACGTGGCAAAGCACTGGGCACGGGCAGGACGGGACCGGGGGACACGAGAGGCCACCGGGACGTGGCCGGGACACGGCCACCACCACCCCCCCCCCGGGGCTCACCTTGAGCTTCCTCCGGGCGTTGAATTTTTTCAGGCACTCCACCGTCTCCTGCCTGTGCATCATGGAGGCCACGGTGGAGCGTTGCTGGGGGGGGGGGGGGGGACAGGGGGGCGTCAGGGCGAGCCGGTGGCGACCCTCGGGGCCGGGTGAGCCCACGGGGGCGGCTGGAAAAACTTGGAGGGGGGGGTTGCAGGGGGGGGGGGGTGAGCACTTACGCAGACCCACGGGTGCTTGAGGGCTTCGTGGGCCGTGATGCGCTTGGCGGGGTTGATGGTCAGCATCTGGTTGATGAGGTTTTTCGCTTCGGGGGTCACCGTGTCCCACTCGGGCGAGGGGAACTGGGGGGTGGGGGGAAGAAACGGGGTGGGGGCAGAGGGCGGGCTGCGTCCTGCGTCCCTTTGCGCCCCCCCCCCCCCCCGACTCCCCCAGAACGTCCCCCGGGGGGGACGCGGCCGCCCGGTGCCGCCGCCCCTCAGTAGGTTCCAGGGTTAACGGGGTCGTACTCACGTCGTAGGCGCCCGCCTTGATCTGTTGGTAGAGTTTGTGCTGGTCCTCGTCCCAAAAGGGCGGGTAGCCCACCAGCAGGATGTACAGGATGACGCCTGCACGGGGGGGGGGGGCGCGGGTCAGGGCGCACCCCAAACCGCCCCGCTGCGCACTGGGGGGGGGCCCAACAGAGCGGGGGTGGGCTGATCGGGGTGGGTCCGGGGGGAGGAATGGGGTGGGATGGGGGAGGAATGGGTGGGACCAGTATGGGGACTGGGAGAGTAATAGATGGGACCAGTACGGGGACTGGGAGAGGACTGGATGGGCCCAGTCTGGGGACTGGGAGAGGCCAGAACAGGGCCGGGATGGAGGCAGAGGCCGGGCAGGACGGGGGGAATAGGGCCGGGGGCGGGATGTGGGGAACGGGGACGGAGATGGACGGGGACAAGACGGGGGGGATGGGGCCGGGTGGGGGGGCCCAGTACCAGGCGGGGGGGCCCAGTACCAGGTTTGGGGGGCCCAGTACCAGGTCTGGGGGGGGCTGGGGACCCCTCTTACCGCAGGCCCAGATGTCCACGGGTTTGCCGTAGGCCTCCTTGCGCAGGACCTCGGGGGACAGGTAGCCGGGCGTGCCGGCAAAGCCTGCAGGGAGAGGGGCAGGGGCTGAGCACATGGGGGGGGGTCCAGGGGGGGTCTGTGCAGGGCTGGGGGGGCTCCCACTCACCGAACCAGGCCTGCTGGTCGCCCTGCACCTCGATGGCGAGGCCGAAGTCGGCCAGCTTCACCGCCGCCCCCTTGCACTTGCTGGCCAGGAGCAGGTTCTCTGGCTGATAAGGGGGGGGGGCACATAATATTTGGGGGGGGGGCACACATAGACGTGAAACGGCCCCACATCGCCCCACAGCCCCCCCCAAACACACACACACACCCCATAAGCAGCACCTCCGGGAAGGTGAAGGGTGCATGGGGGGGGGGGGGGGTGCATGCTGGCTGCCCCCCACCCCAAAAATAAAAATAAAAAATGCCCCCCCCCAGCAGCCAGAAGGCCTCAGGGGGGACAGACGGATGCAGTGGGGGGGGGTCGCTCACCTTGAGGTCCCTGTGGACGACCCCCATCTGGTGGCAGTGCAGGACGGCCTCCAGGATCTGCTGGATGCAGTGGCTGCGTGCAAACACCCCGCGGGTCAGGGGGCGCCGTGCCCCCCCCCCCGGCGGCTGATCCAGCGCCCGACCCCCCGGCCCTGGGTGTTTTACGTGGGGGGGGGCACCCAAAGTGGGGATAAACCCCCTCCTCATAGGCACCCCCCCCTCCCCCAGCACTACGCCCATGGGTGCTCCCCTGCATGGGGAGGGGGGCGCTGGGGGTGCTGGGTGGGACCCCCCCCCCCTCCCCCAAGCCCCCCCCTCAAATTTTAAGGGTTGCCCCCCCCCCCCAGACAGGACTGACAGTGCGGGGGGGGGGGATGAGACGAGACAAGAGAGGGGAGGAGCGGGAGATGAGAGGCTGAAATGGGGGTGAACGGGGACCCCCCCCCAAAAAGGGGGGGGCTTGGGGGGGGGGGGTGACATCCCCAAATCGGGGAGGGGGGGGGGGGGGCAAAAAAAGTGAGGAGGAGGAGAAGGAGGAAGAAGGGGGGGGGGTAGAAAAAGGAGGGGGAAGCCCCCAAGCAGGGGGGGGCGGCGAGGGGAGCGCGAGGCTCCGGTGGGTGCTGGGCGGGGGGCACGGCCCCCCCCGGGCCCCCCCCCCCCCCGGTTATACTGACCTGCAGCTGCCTGGGCACAAAGGCAAAGTGATGGGTGTGAGAAACGCGTGCTAATAGCTCATGGACACAGTGACTGCAAAACAAAACGGGGGGCGGGGGGCGGCGGGGGGGGGACGGGGGTGGGGGGTTATAGGGTGTGGGACGGGGTTACGGGGTGTGGGACGGGGTGTGGGATGGGGTTATAGGGTGTGGGAGGGGGTTATAGGGTGTGGGAGGGGGTTATAGGGTGTGGGACAGGGTGTGGGAGGGGGTTATAGGGTGTGGGATGGGGTATGGGATGGGGTTATAGGGCATGGGATGGGGTATAGGGTGTGGGATGGGGTATGGGATGGTGTTATAGGGTGTGGGATGGGTCATAGGGTGTGGGTTATAGGGTATAGGATGGGTTAGGAAGCAGGAGAGCAGGTTGTAGGGTATGGGACGGGGTATAGGGTATGGGATGGGGTTATATGGTGTGGGATGGGTTATAGGGCGTGGGATGGGTTATAGGGTGTGGGATGGGTTATAGGGCGTGGGATGGGTTATAGGGTGTGGGATGGGTTACAGGGTGTGGGATGGGTTATAGGGTGTGGGTTATAGGGTATAGGATGGGTTAGGAAGCAGAAGAGCAGGTTATAGGGTTTGGGATAGGGTATAGGGTATGGGATGGGTCATAGGGTATGGGACAGGTTATAGGGTATGGGAAAGGTTATAGGGTATGGGATGGATTAGGAAGCAGGAGAGCAGGTTATAGGGCATGGGACAGGGTATAGGGTATGGGATGGGGTTATAGGGTGTGGGATGGGTCATAGGGTATGGGTTATAGGGTATAGGATAGGTTAGGAAGCAGGAGAGCAGGTTATAGGGTATCGGACAGGTTATAGGGTATGGGATGGGTTAGGAAGCAGGAGAGCAGGTTGTAGGGTATGGGACAGGTTATGGGGTATAGGACAGGTGTTAGGGTATAGGGCAGGTTATAGGGTATAGGGCAGGTTTTAGGGTACGGGACAGGTTAGGAAGCAGGAGTGGAGTTTATAGGGTATGGGGCAGGTGAGGGGACACGGGGCAGGTTAGGAAGCAGGAGGACAGGTTATGGGGCATTGAGGCAGGTTATGGGGCATTGGGGCAGGTTATGGGGTATTGGGGTAGGTTGGGGGGGGGCAAGGAGGCAAAACACAGGGAACGGGGTGCCGGGGGCGGGCGGGGGGGGACACAGCGAGCGGAGGGGTAGCGGTGGGACAGACGGACACACGGACGGACACACGGACACGCACAGAGCCCGAGCGACGCGTGATGGGAGACAGAGGGGGGGGGGGGGTGGGTGGAGGGGACGGGGACGGGGAGGGGGGGGACATGGGGGGGAGCACGGGGAGGGGGGTACGGGTTTGGGGGGGGGAGATGGGGGGGAACGAGAGAGGGGGAGAAACAATGTTGTGAAAGCCCAGAGACCACGGGGACGGGCACACGGCGGGCACACAGGGCGCTGGGGCACGGCACCGGCACGGGGGGGGGGGCCCCGGGGTTGGGGGGAGGGGGGGGGGGGACACGGTGGGGGGGGGGGTGGGGAGAGAAAAAGGGGTGGGGGGGGGGGGGCGGTGGGAACCCAGAAGCAGAATGGAGCCGGGGTTGTTGTTGGGTGGGGGGGGGTTATGGGGAAAAGGGGGGGGGGTCACGGGCACTGTCCCCCCCCCTTAAAAAAGCGGGGTGCCCCCCCCTGCTGGAGCTGCTCCCCCCCCACTCCCCCCGCAGCGCCTGGGGGGGCCGGGGGGGGCGCGGGGGCTCACCTGGCGTCCGCCTCGCTGTAATACTCCCGCGCCACGATGTCCTCGAACAGCTCCCCGCCGGTCACCCTGCAAGGCAGCGCCGTCACCCTGCGGCCCCCCCGGGGACACCCCCACCTTGGGGACACCCCCTTGGGGACACCCCCCCACGGGGACACCCCCCCACGGGGACACCCCGCACTCACAGGTCGAAGACGAGGTAGTGGAAGCCCTCCTCCGAGATGCTGTCGTGGAGCCGCACTGCGGGGACGGGGACGCGCTGAGGGGGGGGCCCCAAGTGGCACCCGGGTGGCCCCCAGCACCCCCCCAGGTGCCACCCACAGGACCTCAGACGTCCCCAGGCGCCACCCGGCGCACCCCCGGGTGCCACCCAAAGTCCTCGGGCATCCCAAGGGGTCCCCAAATGCCCCCCAGCACCCCCCCAGGTGCCACCCGCCGCGTCCCCAGGTGCCACCCGGCAGCACCTCAGCCGTCCCCAGGCACCCACGGGTGCCACCCGACGTCCCCAGGTGTCCCCAGATGTCCCCAAGCACCCCCCCCCAGCACCCCCCGGTGCTGCCCTGCTGTCCCCAGCTGTCCCCAGGTGCCCCCCCCCCCGTCCCCACTCACCGATGTTGGAGTGCTTCAGCAGACGGCAGATGCGCGCCTCCCGCTCCAGCTTCTGGTGGTCTGGGGACAGGGGGGCTCAGGGGGGCACGGACGGGTCCCCGCCCCCACCCTGACCCCGTCCCCGTCCCCGTCCCTGACCCCATCCCTGACCCCATCCTGCCCCCATCCCGTCCCTGTCCCTGTCCCTGTCCCTGTCCCATCCTCGTCCCCGCTCCAGCCTCAGGCACCCCCACGTTCCCAACCTGCTCCCTGCAGGTGGCTGTGGGTGTGCACACGCGTGTGCACGCGGTGGATTTACACGGCTCCCTCTCCGTGCTCGTGCACACGCGTGTGGTTGTGCACACACGTGGGGTGCACACGTAGGGGGTGCAGACACCCGTGTGCATGCCTGGCCGGGTGCGTGCCGTGCGTAACGCGTGTGCTGGTGCACGCGTGTGGTTGTGCACGCGTGTGCGGGTACCCGCGTGTGAGGGTGCACGTGTGTGTGCACAACCCTACCTGGCTGTGCACAACTGTACCCACGTGCACGTGTGTGCACAACTGTGCTGTGTGCACGTGTGTGTGCAGCTGTACCCACGCGCGTGCCCCCCCAGGAGGCTGTGTCCACGTGTGCAAGTGTGCCCACCCCTCGTTGCTCGGCACAACTGTGCCTGCTCACACCCGCGTGCACACACACCTCTGCACACCTGTGCACACCCCTCACGCCTGTGCACACACCTGTGCAGTGCTCGGGGGCACGCACACGCCTGTGCCCACAGCCACGACGCTGCTTGTGCACGCAGCACGCCCCCCTGGCACGTCACTGGTGTGCACACACGTGTCCTGCTCACACCTGCACACACGCAGCCTGCTCACGTGTGCACGCACACGCAGCCAGGCACAGACCGCTTGCACACACACACGTGTGCACACACACACATGCACACACACACGTGTGCACACACACACACGTGCACACATTTGCACACACACGTGCACGTGCACGCTGCTTGCACACTCACTTGCACACACCGTTTGCACACTCGGTTATTACCCGCACACACACCTGCACACTTGCCCTCAGCCGTGCACGCACGCTGCTCACGCACATTTGCACACCCTTGCACAATCACCTGCACGCACACACACACTTGCACGCACCCCCTGCACACACACACACACACACACGCACCCTCTTGCACACACACGTGCCCCCCCCCTTGCACACTTACACACTTGCCCCCCCCGCCCCCTGCCCACGCACATCCCCGTGGGGCAGTGCCCGGGGGGCAGCCCCAGCCCCACAGCGCTGCCCCCACCCCAGGCCGCTCTTTTTGCTGGGGGGGGGGGTCCGGGGGGGCTCTGGGGGTCCTGGGGGGGCTCTGGGGGTCCCGGGGGGGCGCGGGGGGGTCCGTACCTCTGGCCGAGAGCTTCTTGGTGTTGATGATCTTGGCGGCGTACTCATGGCCGGTGCAGAGCTTGACGCAGCGCCGGACCACCGAGAAAGCCCCCCTGGGGACAGGGACGGAGGGGGGGGGTCGGCTCAGTGCCCCCCCCCAAAAAAACACAACCCCCCCCCCCCCCGGACACCCCCTCCCCATGACTCAGCACCCGCGGCCGTGACTCAGCACCGGGGCGAGCCCCGAACGCCCCCCGCCCGGGTTATATTTGGGGAGGGGGGGGGTGGGGGAGGGAGGGTGGTGATTTGGGGGGGTGAGGGGGGGGGGTACAAGGTGGGGGGGGGCGCTGACACCGGGTGGCACCGCGGGGGGGGCGTGGGAAGGATCCGGCACCCGCAGCCGGTTGCCATGGGGACGCCGGGTGGCCCGGATGGCGGCGGCGGGCACGGGGCCCGGCTGCGGGCACGGAGGGGGGGGGGGGACACGGGGGCACCCCCTGAGGGGGGGGGGGGGCAGGGGGGGGGGCAGCACCCAGCGGGGCCGTCCCCGAGGCCCCCCACCCAAAACCACGCCTGTGCCCCCCCGCCGGTGTCCCCGATTGTCCCCTGCCCGTCTGCGGGGGGGGGGGGCACCGGGACCCCCACCTGCAAGGCTTTGCTGCTGCCCCCCCCCTCAAAAAAAAAAATAAATTTGGGGGGCTTAGGGCAGCTCGGGGGGGGTCACAGCCCCCCCCTTGTGGGGCACGGACCCCCCCCCCCCCCGCGATGGGTTGGGACCTCGAAGCTGGGGGGTCCCCACCGTGTGCCCCCCCCCCCCCCCATATGGCCCCTGGGGGCAGGGGAGGTGCCGGGTGCCCCCCCCCCGTGCCTCAGTTTCCCCGTGGGGGGGGCACGGCCGAGGTCCCCGGCTCTCGGAGGGGGGGGGGACACGCGGTGATGGCGGGTGACACGGGGGGGGGGCGCGTTGCCACGGCAACCGGGACGGATGCTGGATTTGGGGGAGGGCGAGGCGGTGCGACCCCCCCTCCGGTGCCCCCCCCCCAAAAAAAAAAAAATAACCCCTTCCTTGGCTGCTGCTCCATGGGGGGGGGGGGCTGGATGGATTGGGGGGGTCCGGGGGGGGGCTGGGGGCGTTATGTAAGGGCCATGGGGGGATGGGGGGGGGATGGGGGTGAGGGGGGGCTGCAGGAGGGGGGGGGCTGAGCCTGGAGGGGCGCAGGGGTGGGGGAGGAGGGATGGTGGCAGGGATGGGGGGGATGGGGGGGGTATAGGGATGGGGGGGGCACAGGGACTGGGGGATATAGGGATGGGGATGGTGGGGGGGCTGTAAGGATGGGGGGGCTATAGGGATGGGGGGCTGTAGGGGTGGGGGGGGGGTATAGGGACAGGTGGTTATAGGGACCAGGGGATATAGGGGTGGGGGGGCTGTAGGGATGGGGGCGCTATAGGGATGGGGGGGCTATAGGGACGGGGGCTATAGGGACCGGGGGGGGCCATGAGGGACCGGGGGGGTCCGGAGGGTTTGGGGGGTCTGCGGGGAGCGCGCTGGCTGCAAGGACCTGGTGAGGTGGGGGGCTGCAAGGATGGGGGGGGGCACAAGGATGGGGGGGGGCTGCAAGGATGGGGGGGGGGCTCTAGGAACCAGAGGGGATGGAAGGACTGCGAGATCTGTAGGGACCGGGGGGGCTGCAAGGATCGGGGGGGGGCTGTGGGAAGCTAGGGGCTGAAAGGAGGGGGCTGTGGGGGGGGGGGCTATAAGGAGGGGGGGGTAATAAGGAGGGGGGGTAATAAGGAGGGGGGGTAATAAGGAGGGGGGGGGTCTGCTGAGGGGTCTGCGAGGCCGGGGGATCCACAGGACGCAGGGGGGGTGATGGGGGGGGTTCGGGGGGGGCCCCGCTGGAGCTGGGGGGGGCTGGGCTAATTGGGGGCAGGGGAAGGGGGGGGATCCCTGGGGACTGGGGGATCCCTGGGGGCAGAGAGGCTGGGGGGGGGAATGGGGTGGGGGGGGCACAGGGATTGGGGGGCTACGGGGGGGTTTGAGGGGGGGCCACAGGGACTGGGAGGGATGGGGGGGGTATGGGGGACTGGGGAGGGCAATGGGATGGGGGGGGCAGGGACTGGGGGCTATGGGGGGGTACAGGGGCTGTAGGGGTTGGGGGGGCGATGGGGGGGAATGGGGGGCTGTAGGGGCTGGGGGGGCTATGGGGGGGGCACGGGGGGGCTGTAGGGGCTGGGGGGGCTATGGGGGGGGCATGGGAGACTTGGGGGGGGAGGGATTGGGGGCTATGGGGGGGCACAGGGGGGGCTGTAGGGGGTCGGGGGGCTATGGGGGTGCTATGGGGGTGCCATGGGGGGGGCCATGGGGTCCTTTAGGCCCACAGCTCCCCACGGGGGGGGGGTCCCCACGGGCGGCCCCGACCCGAGGCGTGGGAAATGGGGAGGCGGGGGGGGGGGGGGGGGGGGGGGGGGGGGGGCAGGTCCATTACCGATGGATAGGTGGGGGGGGGGGGGGGGGGGGGCGACACCTGTGTCCCCATGCCCCCATCCCCTGGGTGCGGGGGGGTAGGAAATGCGTCACGGCTGCACCGAGCCCCCCCCCCGGGGGCGAGACCCCCCCCCCCCCCCATCATTACTACCCCCCCCCCCCACCGGGTTGTAAATTAAAAAAAAAAAAAAAAAATAATAAATAAATAAATAAAAACCTAATTTTTTTTTAATTTTGGGGGGGGAATTTTCTGCCCCCCCCCCGCCCCCCCCCACATCCCCCCCCCCGGGGCCTTACTTGCCGATCTCCTCGTAGAGCTGGTACTCGTCGGTGAAGCGGGTGCAGGGCACGGTGGTGGCCATGCTGCTGCCGCCGCGCCGCGCCGCAATGAGCCCGGCCCCGGCCCCGCCGCCAACACCGGCACCGCTCGGCCCCGCCTGGCGATGGGGGGG
>NW_028136850.1:0-11508 GCF_965140915.1 Aythya marila | reverse complement strand
GGGGCGCTGTCCGCGTTGCCGGTGCTGAACGGCGCCGATTTTTTTATTTTTTTAATTATTTTTTTTTTTAATTTTTTTTTTTTTGGGGGGGGGCAGCACCGGGCTGAGCTCCCCGCCCCCCCCCCCCCCCCCCATAATTTCCCCGCCCCCCCCCCCCCCCCCAGCCGCCCTCCCACTCGCGGCAGCGCCATGGAGAAGTAACGGAGCGGGGACGCAGCGCAGGTGGGGGGGGGGCACAGGAGGGGGGGGGGGCACGGGGGGGTCCGGGGGGGGTCCGGGGGGGTCGTGGGGGGGTCACGGGGTAAAGGGGGGGGGGCTCGGGGGCGGGGGCGGAGTTCCCGTGGGTGGGAACAGGTGGCTGGGGGGGGGGCGCCCCCGTTTGGGGGGGGAACGGGAAAATTTGGGGAGGGGGGGGAAAAAGGGGGGGGTGGGGGGGGGCGGGGGGGGGCTGGGGGGCACCCCCCGTTTGGGGGGGGGAGGAGGAGGAGTGTGGGGGGGTGAAGAGCAAGGGGGGGGGGTGATGGAGGGGGGGGTTCCGCGGCCCCCCCCCCCCACGGTTTATTGCGGGGGGGGCACCCGGCTCCCCCCAGCCTAAAATTGAGGGGGGGGGTCCCCAATTCCCCCCCCCCCCCCACTGGATGCTTCTGGAAGGGGATGTGGGGGTGCCCCCCCCGTGTGTGTCCCCCTCCCCATTTTTGTGCCCCCCCCACCCATGGGTGCCCCCCCCCCCGTGGGTGTCCGGCCCCGGCCGCTCCTGCAGCAGCAGCAGGTGCCCCCCTCCCGCCCCCCCCCGCCCCCCCCCCCCCCGCTCTTCCTCCTCCTCCTCCTCCTCCTCCACGAGCCGGGGGCGATGCTCGGGGCTGGGGCAGCCCCCCCGGGGTTTTGGGGACCCCCCCGGGGTTTGGGGGCACCCCCGGGGTTTGGGGGCACCCCCGGGGGTTCCCCGAGGAGCTGCTGGGACCAGACCTGGGCTGAGGGGACGGGGACGGGGCTGGGATATGGGGGCAGGGATATAGGGACAGGGACAGGTTATGGGGTCAGGGATGGGACCTGGGGTTGGGGACGGGATATAGGGTCAGGGACAGGGATGGGATATGGGGACAGGGATATAGGGACAAGATTTAGGGTCAGGGGTGGGATCTGGGGATGGGAACGGGGATATAGGGTTGGGGATGGGGTCAGGGACGGGATATGGGGACGGGGATGAGGACAAGGATGGGATACGGGGACAGGGATGGGGATGGGATATGGGACGGGATATGGGACGGGGAGAGGGACAAGGATAGGGATGGGGGTACGGGGATGGGATTTGGGGACAGGACACGGGACAGGGGTACGGGACACGGGGACAAGAGACGGGGATGGGAACGGGACATGGGATGGGACAGGGGGACAAGAAATGGGGACGGGACACGGGACATGGGGACACGGGGACAGGGCCCCAGGACCTCCTCTCCCGGCGCTGCCGCCTCCCCCCCAGCCGCCCCCCTGGGCGCTTTAATTGCTGTTTCCCCCAGCCGCTGCTAATGAGGCCATTACATTAATTACAGCCCTGCGCCCGCTCACGGCGGAGGCGCCGGCCCCCAGCCAGCGGGGCCAGGGGATGGGGCTGGGGGCTTCCTGCCCCCACTGATGGGCCCAGGGCTTGGGGGCTCCGGCACCCAGCGAGGGCGGGGGGCGGCTGGGGCTGTGCTATGGGGCAGTGCTGTGGGGCTGTGCTATGGGGCAGTGCTGTGGGGCTGTGCTATGGGGTGCAGTGGGGCAGTGCCATGGGGTGGGATGAGGCTGTGGGGCTGTGCTATGGGGCAGTGCTATGGGGTTGGGCAGTGCAGTGGGGCTGCTCTATGGGGTGGGATGGGGCTGTGCTATGGGGCAGTGTTATGGGGTTGGGTTGGGCAGTGCAGTGGGGCTGTTCTATGGGGCACTACAATGGGGCAGCTCTATGGGGCAGTGCTATGGGGTAGCACAATGTGGCTGTGCTATGGGGCAGAGCTGTGGGGCAGAGCTATGGGGCAGCGCTATGGGGCAGTGCTATGGGGCAGAGCTATAGGGCAGCGCTATGGGGCAGCGATGCCTCTCCCTGCAGCTCCCCGTGGGGATCCCATGGGGCAGAAGCAGCCGCGCCGTGGGGCTCATGGGGGTCTCCAAGGGGGGGTGGTGGAAAGCAGCCCCGAGCCCCCCCCCCAGCCCGTTCGGGGTCCCCCCGTCCCCCTCCGTCTCCCTTTTTTTAGCCGTTCCCATCCTCCGTTGCCATGGGAACAAGGCGGTTGCCAGGGCGGGGCCTCGGCGCGCCCACGCACCCCACGCGCCCCCGGAGCCGTGGGCGGCCGCGGGGCCCTCGCTGCTCCCCGCGGCCCCGACCCCGCTGCTGGGCGTCACCCGCGGCCCCCGGACCCCCCGCGCTGACCCCAGCCCCACTGCATCGCCCCCAGCCCCACTGCATCGCCCCAAACCCATTGCATGGTCCCAAACCCCACTGCATCGCCCTAAACCCCATTGTAACGCCCCCAGCCCCATTGCACGGTCCCCAGCCCCACTGCAACCTCTCCATCCCCATTACTTTGTCCCCGACCCTACTGCATTGCCCCCAACCCCATTGCATCCTCCCCAGCCCCATTACATCTCCGTCCCCATTGCATCCTCCCCCTCCCCACTGTGCTGCCCCCAGAGGCCCCCGGTTCCCCCCCAGCACCACACGGCCTCTGTGGGGTGGGACGGAGGCTGCTGCCTCCCCCCAGCCCCAACCCTGACCCTGACCCCAAACCTGATCCCCTGACCCTGACCCCAACCCCGACCCAGACCCTGATCCTGACCCTGACCCCAATCCTGACCCCAGCTCCTACCCGGACCCTGAACCTGACCCTGACCCTGATCCAGCCCCGACTCTGACCCTGACCCCGACCCCAACTCCAACTCTGACCCTGATCCTGACCCCAACCCTGACCCCATTCCAACCCCAACCCAAACCCTGACCCCGAACCCAACCCCTACCCTGACCCTGACCCCAACCCCGACCCCACTGCAACCCCAACCCTGACCCCAACCCAAACCCTGACCCCAACCCCAACCCTGACCCCGACCCTGACCCTGATCCTGACCCCAACCCTCACCCTGACCCAAACCCCAACTCTGACCCCGATCCTGACCCCGACCCCGACCCCGTCCCCCCGGTGCTGACCCCGCTGTCCCCGCAGGCCCCGGGATGGCGGCGCGGCGGGCGGCGCTGGTGGCGGCGCTGCTGCTGGCCGAGCCCTGCGCCCCCGAGCCGGCGGCCGAGGCCAACGGCACCGGCACGTGCCAGGGCTCGAACCGCTGCCAGCCCGGCGTCCTGCTGCCCGTCTGGCAGCCCGACAACCCCTCCTTCGGCGACAAGGCGGCGCGCGCCATCGTCTACTTCGTGGCCATGATGTACATGTTCCTGGGCGTCTCCATCATCGCCGACCGCTTCATGGCCTCCATCGAGGTGATCACCTCCAAGGAGAAGGAGATCACCATCACCAAGGCCAACGGGGAGACCAGCATCGGCACGGTGCGCATCTGGAACGAGACGGTCTCCAACCTCACCCTGATGGCGCTGGGCTCCTCGGCGCCCGAGATCCTGCTCTCGGTCATCGAGGTGTGCGGCCACAACTTCCAGGCGGGGGAGCTGGGCCCCGGCACCATCGTGGGCAGCGCCGCCTTCAACATGTTCGTGGTCATCGCCGTCTGCGTCTACGTCATCCCCAGCGGCGAGAGCCGCCGCATCAAGCACCTGCGGGTCTTCTTCGTCACCGCCTCCTGGAGCATCTTCGCCTACATCTGGCTCTACCTGATCCTGGCCGTCATCTCGCCCGGCGTGGTGCAGGTGTGGGAGGCCCTCCTCACCCTCGTCTTCTTCCCCGTCTGCGTGGTCTTCGCCTGGGCGGCCGACAAGCGCCTCCTCTTCTACAAGTACGTCTACAAGCGCTACCGCGCCGACCCGCGCAGCGGCATCATCATCGGCACCGAGGGCGAGCTGCCCAAGGGCATCGAGCTGGACGGCGGCTTCCCCCCCGCCGAGCGCCGCGAGGCCGAAGGCTCCGCCGCCACCGCCACCGCCACCCCCGTCGCCGCCGTCACCGCCGTCAGCGCCTCGCCCGCGCTGCCCGCGCCCACGGCCGAGGAGAAGGAGCTGGACGAGAGCCGGCGCGAGGTGATCCAGATCCTGAAGGAGCTGAAGCAGAAGCACCCCGAGAAGGAGCTGGAGCAGCTGGTGGAGATGGCCAACTACTGCGCGCTGCTGCACCAGCAGAAGAGCCGCGCCTTCTACCGCATCCAGGCCACGCGCATGATGACCGGCGCCGGCAACGTCCTGAAGAAGCACGTGGCCGAGTTCTCCAAGCGCTCCTCGGCGCTGCTGGAGGTGCCGTCGGACGCCGAGGAGGAGGCGTGCAGCCGCATCTTCTTCGAGCCCTGCGCCTACCACTGCCTGGAGAACTGCGGCTCGGTGACGCTGTCGGTGGCGTGCCAGCAGGGCGCCGAGGCCAACCACACCTTCTACGTGGACTACAAGACGGAGGACGGCTCGGCCAAGGCGGGCTCCGACTACGAGTACAGCGAGGGGACGCTGATCTTCAAGCCGGGCGAGACGCAGAAGGAGCTGCAGATCGGCATCATCGACGACGACATCTTCGAGGAGGACGAGCACTTCTTCGTGCGCCTGCTCAACCTGCGCGTGGGCGACGCCGAGGGCATGTTCGAGGCCGACTCGGCCGAGCACCCCAAGGGCCGCCTGGTGACGCCGCTGGTGGCCACCGTCACCATCCTGGACGACGACCACGCCGGCATCTTCGCCTTCCAGGACCGCCTGCTGCACGTCAGCGAGTGCCAGGGCGCGCTGGAGGCCACGGTGCTGCGCGGCTCCGGCGCCCGCGGCACCGTGCTGCTGCCCTACCGCACCGTGGAGGGCACCGCCCGCGGCGGCGGCGTCGACTACGAGGACGCCTGCGGGGAGCTGGAGTTCCGCAACGACGAGACGGCGTGAGTGGGACCGCGGGGCTCGGGCAGGCCCCGTGGGGGTGCCCCGTGCTTGTGCAGCCCTCGTGTGCTCGGCCTTTGCATGCCCAGACCCGGCTTGGGTGTCCCTTGTGAGCTCGGTCTTGGCACGCTCGGACCTTGTTTGGGCACCCCATGCTTGTGCATCCCTTGTGAGCTCAGCCTTGCACGCCCAGACCCAGCTTGGGTGCCCCATGCTTGTGCATCCCTCGTGTCTCAGCCTTGCACACCCAGACCCTGTTTGGGCACCCCGTGCTTGTGCACTCCTCATGCACTCAGTCTTTGCACACCCGGACCCAGCTTGGGTGCCCCTTGTGAGCTCAGCCTTTGCACACTTGGACCCTGCTTGGACCCTGCTTGTGCACCCTGTGCTTGTGCACCTCTGGTGAGCTCAGCCTTTGCACACCCGTCCCCTACTCATGCTCACCCTTTGCACACCCAGCCCCGTGCTCGTGCCCCCCCCGTGCGCTCAGCCCTTTGCACGCTTTGCTCGCGCGCCCTCTGCTTGTGCGCTCTGGGGGGGGACGGGTGGATGGACGGACAGACGGACGGACGGACGGATGGGTGGATGAAGGGGAGGACGGACGGACGGATGGGTGGGGGGACACCCAGACAGATGGACGGGGGGGGGCAGGGGGCGGCCGGCCAAGTGCCCAGCCGGCCGTGCCGGGTGGCCACGGGGGCGGCTGGGGAGACCCGGCTGGGCGGACAGATGGACGGACAGACGGAGGGACAGACGGACGGGGCGATGCTGGGGGGGTTGGGGGGGGGCCGCCCCCGCGCCCCCTGACGGGGCCGGTGCCCCCCCCCCGTGTCCCCCCCCCCCCGGCACAGGAAAACGCTGCGGGTGAAGATCGTGGACGCCGAGGAGTACGAGAAGAGGGAGAACTTCTTCATCGAGCTGGGGCAGCCCCGCTGGCTGAAACGCGGCATCTCGGGTACGGGGGGGACCTTTGGGGATATTTGGGGACATCTGGGGGCATTTGGGGACATTTGGGGGCATTTGGAGACCTTTGGGGACCTTTGGGGACCTTTGGGGACATGGGGACGCACAGGGCAGCCTCTCACCACCGCCCTCTCCCCTTCGCAGCCCTCCTGCTGAGCCAAGGTAGGAGCCTTCCTCCTCCTCCTCCTCCTCTTCGCCCACCCTCGGTCACCCAGGGCCGGGGTCCCCGCCGAGCCCTGCGCCACCCGTCCCCTGTCCCCGCGTGTCCCCGTGTCCCAGCCCCGTGCCGTGCCCCACGCTGCAGCCCCACGCCCCACACCGTGTCCCAGTGCCACGTCCCTGTCCCCACACCAAGTCCCTGTCCCCATGTCCCGGTCCCCACACCACATCCTGGTGCCGTGTCCCTGTCCCTGTCCCCTCACCCCATCCCCATGCCATGGCCCCACGCCGTGTCCCTGTCCCAATGCCACATCCCAGGGCCACATCCCCGTCCCCACACCGTGTCCCTGTCCCCACACCCTATCCCCACACCATATCCCTGTCCCCATGCCATGTCCCCATGTCCCACACCCTGACCCCGTCCCCATACCCCATCCCCACACCCTGTCCCCATGCCCCACACCGTGTCCCCATGCCCCATCCCCGTCCCCGTCCCCATCCCCACACCGTGTCCCTGTCCCCATCCCCTGTCCCCACACCCCGTCCCCATCCCCACACCGTGTCCCTGTCCCCATCCCCTGTCCCCACACCCCGTCCCCATCCCCACACCGTGTCCCCGTCCCCGTCCCCGTCCCCGCTTGGCGTCCCCGCAGCCGACGGCGACCGCAAGCTGTCAGCGGAGGAGGAGGAGGCGCGGCGCATCGCCGAGATGGGCAAACCCGTGCTGGGCGAGAACTGCCGCCTCGAGGTCGTCATCGAGGAGTCCTACGACTTCAAGGCACGGGGAGGGGGTCCGGGGGGGTTGGGGGGGTCCGGGGGGGGGCTCGGGGTTGGGGTCTCACCGCCCGTCCCCGCAGAACACGGTGGACAAACTGATCAAGAAAACCAACCTGGCCATGGTCATCGGCACGCACTCGTGGCGCGAGCAGTTCCTCGAGGCCATCACCGTCAGCGCAGGTCCGGGGGCACCGGGGGTCACCGGGGGTCACCGGGGGTCACCGGGGGTCACCGGGGGGGCACACGGGGTCACGGGGTCAGGGGGGGGACACGGGGTCGGGGACGGGGTGCCTGGTGCTGGGGGCACAGGGTGGGGTGTACAGGGGGGGATTGGGGTTGGTGGTGGGGTTTGGGGGCGCATGGTGATGGGGTTTTGGGGACGTGGCGATGGGTTTTGGGGACACAGTGATGGGGTTGGGGGCACGGTGATGGGTTTTGGGGACACGGTGATGGGTTTTGGGGACATGGTGCCAGGTTTTGGGACATGGTAACGGTTTTGGGGGCATGGTGATGGGTTTTAGGGACACGATGCCAGGTTTTGGGGACATGGTAACAGGTTTTGGGGACGTGGTGATGGGTTTGGGGACATGGTAATGGTTTTGGGGACATGGTGATGGGTTTTGGGGACACGGTGCTGGGTTTGGGTGCACAGCCCCAGATTTTGGGGCTATGACACCAGGTTTTGGGGACACACAGCTCCAGGTGTTGGGGACACAAGGCCCAAAGTTTTGGGGATGCACAGCCCTGAGTTTTGGGGACAGGGTGCCAATTTTTGGGGAGCACACGGTGCCAGGTTTTGGGGACAAACAGCCCCAGCTTTTGGGGCCACGGTGCCAGGTTTTGGGGCCACACGGCACCGTGTTTTTGGGGCCGTCCCCGCGGGGGCTGACGGCGCCTTCGTCGCCAGGCGAGGAGGAGGAGGAGGAGGACGGGCGGGAGGAGCGGCTGCCGTCGTGCTTCGACTACGTGATGCACTTCCTGACCGTCTTCTGGAAGGTTCTGTTCGCCTGCGTGCCCCCCACCGAGTACTGCAACGGCTGGGCCTGCTTCGGCGTCTCCATCCTCCTCATCGGCGTCCTCACCGCGCTCATCGGCGACCTGGCCGCGCACTTCGGCTGCACCGTGGGCCTCAAGGACTCCGTCAACGCCGTCGTCTTCGTGGCCCTCGGCACCTCCATCCCTGGTGCGGGGTTGGGGTTGGGGTTGGGGTTGGGGGGGGAGTGGGATTGGGGTGGGAGTGGGGTTGGGGTGGGGTGGGATTGGGGTTGGGATTGGGATTGGGGTTGGGGTTGGGGTTGGGATTGGGTTGGGGTTGGGGTTGGGGTGAGATTGGGATTGGGGTGGGAGTGGGGTTGGGGTGGGGTGGGATTGGGATGGGATTGAGATGGGATTGGGAACAGGGACAAGGAGCAGGGGGAGAGGACAGGGCTGTGGGGGGGACACGGTTCTGGGGCACGCGTCCTCGTGTCCCCACGCCGTGTCCTTGAGCTGCTGTCCCCGTGCCCCTGCTGTGCCCCTGTGCCCCCATGTCCCATACCCCAAATCCCCATACCCCATACCCTATATCCCATATCCCCATGCCCCACATCCCCATGTCCCATACCCCACATCCCCAATCCCCATACCCCATACCCCATACTGCCACATCTCGTCCCCATGTCCCCATGTCCCCATCTCCATATCCTCAATCCCCATATCCCATAACCCATATCCCACATCCCCATGTCCCATACCCCAAATCCCCATATCCCCATACCCCAATCCCCAATCCCCATACCCCAAATCCCCGTATCCCAAATCCCCATACCCCAATCCCCATACCCCAATCCCCATACCCCAAATCCCCTATACCCCATACTCCATACCCCTATACCCCACACCCCACACCCCACACCCCACACCCCGTACCCCCTTTTTCCCCCCGCAGACACGTTCGCCAGCAAGGTGGCCGCCCTGCAGGACCAGTGCGCCGACGCCTCCATCGGCAACGTCACCGGCTCCAACGCCGTCAACGTCTTCCTGGGCCTCGGCGTGGCCTGGTCGGTGGCGGCCATCTACTGGGCGGCGCAGGGCCGGGACTTCGAGGTGCAGACGGGCACGCTGGCCTTCTCCGTCACCCTCTTCACCATCTTCGCCTTCGTCTGCATCGGGGTCCTCCTCTACCGCCGCCGGGCGCCCATCGGGGGCGAGCTGGGGGGGCCGCGCGCCCCCAAGCTGCTGACGGCCGCGCTCTTCCTCGGCCTCTGGCTGCTCTACGTGCTCTTCGCCAGCCTCGAGGCCTACTGCCACATCCAGGGCTTCTAGGGGGGGAGTGGGGGCAACGGGGGGGCAATGGGGGTGATGGGGGGGTGATGGGGACGCAATGGGGTCAACAGGGCCAATGGGGACGCAATGGGGCCAATGGGGACGCAATGGGGGCAATGGGGACGCAATGGGGGCAATGGGGACGCAATGGCCAGCCTCGAGGCCTACTGCCACATCCAGGGCTTCTAGGGGGGGCGACGGGGGGGTGTGGGGCAATAGGGGGGCTGAGGGGGTGATGGGGGGGCAATGGGGGCAATGGGGACGCAATGGGGGCAATGGGGACGCAATGGCCAGCCTCGAGGCCTACTGCCACATCCAGGGCTTCTAGGGGGGGAGTGGGGGCAACGGGGGGGCAATGGGGGCAACGGGGGGGCTGGGGGATGATGGGGACGCAATGGGGTCAACAGGGCCAATGGGGACGCAATGGGGCCAATAGGGACACAATGGGGCCAATGGGGATGCAATGGGGGCAATGGAGACACAATGGAGCCAACAGGGCCAATGGAGATGCAACAGGGCCAACAGGGGCAATGGGGGGGCATTGGGGTCAATGGGGACACAATGGGGACGCAATGGGGTCAACAGGGACACAATGGGGCCAATAGGAACACAGTGGGGCCAATGGGGATGCAATGGGGCCAACAGGGGCAATGGGCGGGCAACGGGGGCAATGATGGGGCTGTGGGGGCAATGGGGATGCAACAGGGCCAATGGGGACACAATGGGGCCAATAGGAACACAATGGGGCCAGTGGGGATGCAATGGGGTTAATGGGGGCAACGGGGGGGCTGTGGGGGCAATGGGGATGCAACGGGGCCAATGGGGATGCAATGGGGACAATGGGGACACAATGGGGGTGATGGGGACGCCAAGGGACACGCAGTGGTTGTGGGGGGAGGGATGGGGCCTCCCGGGGCCGTGTCCCAGTAGGGTCCTCGTGGTGGCCCCATAGGGTCCCCTCAAGGCCCTTCTGCCACCCCCGTGTCCCCAAAGGATCCCCATAGCTCCCCAGTGGGTCCCCATAGGGTCCCTGTGTCCCTATAGGGTCCCCTTGGGGTCCCCTTGGGATCCCAATGTCCCCATAGGCCCCCCCCGGCCCTGTTGGGTCCCCATGCCCCTATAGGGTCCCTATAGGGTCCCCATAAGGTCCCTGTACCCCCCAGGACCCCCCCCAGGTCCCCAAGCACCCTCGGGATCCCCTTGCCCCCCCTCGGGGTCTTCTCAGGGAGCTGCGCCCCCCAGGGTCCCCCCCCGTCCCCCCTGCCCCCCCCGTTCCCATAGGGTCCCCACACCCCTATAGGGTCCCGACGCCCCCCCCCCCCCTCATAGCGCGGGGTTTGTTGTTTTTTTTTTCTAAAATCCCCCTTTTTAACCCCGGTTTCGGAGCGGCTCGGCCCGCCGGGGGGCTGCGGGGCTGTCGCGGCGCTGGTCCCCCCCCGGCCCCAAAAAAAAACCCCCCGGGAAGCCACCGGCTCGCTGCGTGTCTTTGGGGTCGGGGCGTATGGGGGGGCTATAGGGGGCTGGGGGACCCCATAGGGGTGTGGGGGGGCGTATGGGACCCCTATGGGGTCTGGGGGGGTCTGGGGTGCTTGGGGGGGGACTAGGGGACCCCATAGAGGTGTAGGGGACCCCATAGGGGTGTAGGGAACCCCCCCATAGGGGTGTTTGGGGGTCTAGGGGACCCTATAGGGGCGTACAGGACCCCATAGCGGGTATATGGGGGGGCTACGGGACCCCATAGGGCACTGGGGGGTGCATACGAGACCCCATAGGGGTGCTGGGGGGTGTATGGGAACCCATAGGGGTCTGAGGGTGCTGGGGGGGGCATATGGGACCCCATAGGGCTGTATGGGACCCCTATAAGGATATTTAGGACCCCTATAGGGCTATATGGGGCCCCTATAAGGATGTTTACGGCCCCTCTAAGGGTGTTTAGGACCCTTATAAGGGTGTTTAGGGCCCCTATAGGACGTTTAGGACCCCTATAGGCTGTATGGGACCCCTATAGGATGCATGGGGTCCCTCTAAGGGTGTTTAGGACCCCTCTAAGGGTGTTTAGGGCCCCTATAATGGTGTTTATGGCCCCTATAGGCCGTTTAGGGCCCTACAGGCCATATAGGACCCCCCCATAGGGTTCAGTGCAGGCCGGCCGTTGCCATGGCAACAGGGCGGGCTTAAAATGGCGGCGGGGGCGGGGTCAGCGTGACGACAGCACAGAGGGGCGGGGTCACCATGGCGACAGCGGCGGCCGTCAGGCGAGGGCTGACATTTGCGACAACGGGGGTGGGCGTGGCCTCGAGGCGTTACCA
>NW_028136851.1:0-35000 GCF_965140915.1 Aythya marila | reverse complement strand
AAGGTTAAATTGTGGGTTTTGGAGAACATCAGGTAGGTTTAGGGTGGTTTTGGGGTGGATCTATTGTTTTGGCGTATTTTCTTCTAGTTTTGGGGGTGATGCCGATATTTTTTGGGGTGTTTTTTACGTGTTTTGGGGTCTCCATTAGGTTTTGTTGGGTTCTTGTTTGTCATTATGTTAAATAGGAGTGGATTGTGGGTTTTGGAGAACATCAGGTAGTTTTAGGGTGGTTTTGGCGTGGATCTCTGGTTTTGGGGGATTTTCTTCCAGTTTTGGGGGTGATGCCGATATTTTTTGGGGTGTTTTTGACGTGTTTTGGGGTCTCCATTAGGTTTAGTTGGGTTCTTGTTTGTCATTATGTTAAATAGGAGTGGATTGTGGGTTTTGGAGAACATCAGGTAGGTTTAGGGTGGTTTTGGGGTGGATCTATGGTTTTGGGGGATTTTCTTCCAGTTTTGGGGGTGATGCCGTTCTTGTTTGGGGTATTTTTTAAGGTTTTTGTGGTCTCTGTTTGGTTTTGTTGGGTTCTCGTTGGTCATCGTGTTGTAAAAGTGTAAATTGTGGGTTTTGGAGAACTTCAGGTAGGTTTAGGGGGAGTTTTCGCGTGGATTCGTCGTATTTGGGGTTTTCTTCTTTTTGGGGGAGTGATCCTCTCCTTTCTTCGGGTGATTTTGAAGTGTTTTGGGGTTTCCGTTGCGTTTCGTTGAATTCCTAATGTGTTTTATGGTGTTTTGGAGTGTGCTTTGGGATTAGGAGAACATCAGGTAGGTTTAGGGTGTCTTTGGGGTGGATCTATGGTATTTGGGGTTTTCTTCTATTTTTTGGCGTGATCCTGTTCTTTTTTGGGGTGTATTTGAAGTGTTTTGGGGTCTCCGTTGGGTTTTGTTTGGTTCTCGTTGGTCATCATGGTGGAAAAGGGTAAATTGTGGGTTTTGGAGAACATCAGGTAGGTTTAGGGTGGTTTTGGGGTGGATCTATGGTTTTGGGGGATTTTCTTCCAGTTTTGGGGGTGATGCCGTTCTTGGTTGGGGTGTTTTTGACGTTTTTTGGGGTCTCTGTTGGGTTCTGTTGGGTTCTCCTTGGTCATCGTGTTGGAAAAGGGTAAATTGTGGTTTTTGGAGAACATCAGGTAGGTTTAGGGTGTCTTTGGGGTGGATCTATGGTTTTGGGGGATTTTCTTCCAGTTTTGGGGGTGATGCCGTTCTTGTTTGGGGTGTTTTTGACGTTTTTTGGGGTCTCTGTTGGGTTCTGTTGGGTTCTCGTTGGTCATCGTGTTGGAAAAGGGTAAATTGTGGTTTTTGGAGAACATCAGGTAGGTTTAGGGTGTCTTTGGGGTGGATCTATGGTTTTGGGGGTTTTCTTCCAGTTTTGGGGGTGATGCCATTCTTGTTTGGGGTATTTTTTAAGGTTTTTGTGGTCTCTGTTTGGTTTTGTTGGGTTCTCGTTGGTCATCGTGTTGTAAAAGTGTAAATTGTGGGTTTTGGAGAACTTCAGGTAGGTTTAGGGGGAGTTTTCGCGTGGATTCATGGTATTTGGGGTTTTCTTCTTTTTGGGGGAGTGATCCTCTCCTTTCTTCGGGTGATTTTGAAGTGTTTTGGGGTTTCCGTTGCGTTTCGTTGAATTCCTAATGTGTTTTATGGTGGTTTGGAGTGTGCTTTGGGATTAGGAGAACATCAGGTAGGTTTAGGGTGTCTTTGGGGTGGATCTATGGTATTTGGGGTTTTCTTCTATTTTTTGGCGTGATCCTGTTCTTTTTTGGGGTGTATTTGAAGTGTTTTGGGGTCTCCGTTGGGTTTTGTTTGGTTCTCGTTGGTCATCATGGTGGAAAAGGGTAAATTGTGGGTTTTGGAGAAGATCAGGTAGGTTTAGGGTGGTTTTGGGGTGGATCTATGGTTTTGGTGTATTTTCTTCCAGTTTTGGTGGTGATCCTTTTCTTGTTTGGGGTGTTTTTGACGTGTTTTGGTGTGTCCATTAGGTTTTGTTGGGTTCTTGTTTGTCATTATGTTAAATAGGTGTGGATTGTGGGTTTTGGAGAAGATCAGGTAGGTTTAGGGTGGTTTTGGGGTGGATCTATGGTTT
Organism: Aythya marila; assembly: GCF_965140915.1. Classification (NCBI taxonomy): domain Eukaryota; kingdom Metazoa; phylum Chordata; class Aves; order Anseriformes; family Anatidae; genus Aythya; species Aythya marila. The sequence continues at coordinate 32,921 of NW_028136851.1, read as the reverse complement.
GGGGGGATTTTCTTCCAGTTTTGGTGGTGATGCCGTTCTTGTTTGGGGTGTTTTTGACGTTTTTTGGGGTCTCTGTTGGGTTCTGTTTGGTTCTCGTTGGTCATCGTGTTGGAAAAGGGTAAATTGTGGGTTTTGGAGAACATCAGGTAGGTTTAGGGTGGTTTTGGGGTGGATCTATGGTTTTGGCGTATTTTCTTCCAGTTTTGGGGGTGATGCCGATATTTTTGGGGGTGTTTTTGACGTTTTTTGTGGTCTCCGTTGGGTTTTGTTGGGTTCTCGTTGGTTATCATGGTGGAAAAGGGTAAATTGTGGGTTTTGGAGAAGATCAGGTAGATTTAGGGTGGTTTTGGGGTGGATCTATGGTTTTGGCATATTTTCTTCCAGTTTTGGGGGTGATGCCGATATTTTTTGGGGTGTTTTTTACGTGTTTTGGGGTCTCCATTAGGTTTTGTTGGGTTCTTGTTTGTCATTATGTTAAATAGGAGTGGATTGTGGGTTTTGGAGAACATCAGGTTGTTTTAGGGTGGTTTTGGGGTGGATCTATTGTTTTGGGGGATTTTCTTCCAGTTTTGGGGGTGATGCCGTTCTTGTTTGGGGTGTTTTTGACGTTTTTTGGGGTCTCTGTTGGGTTCTGTTGGGTTCTCGTTGGTCATCGTGTTGGAAAAGGGTAAATTGTGGTTTTTGGAGAACATCAGGTAGGTTTAGGGTGTCTTTGGGTGGATCTATGGTTTTGGGGGTTTTCTTCCACTTTTGGGGGTGATGCCATTCTTGTTTGGGGTATTTTTTAAGGTTTTTGTGGTCTCTGTTTGGTTTTGTTGGGTTCTCGTTGGTCATCGTGTTGTAAAAGTGTAAATTGTGGGTTTTGGAGAACTTCAGGTAGGTTTAGGGGGAGTTTTCGCGTGGATTCATGGTATTTGGGGTTTTCTTCTTTTTGGGGGAGTGATCCTCTCCTTTCTTCGGGTGATTTTGAAGTGTTTTGGGGTTTCCGTTGCGTTTCGTTGAATTCCAAATGTGTTTTATGGTGGTTTGGAGTGTGCTTTGGGATTAGGAGAACATCAGGTAGGTTTAGGGTGTCTTTGGGGTGGATCTATGGTATTTGGGGTTTTCTTCTATTTTTTGGCGTGATCCTGTTCTTTTTTGGGGTGTATTTGAAGTGTTTTGGGGTCTCCGTTGGGTTTTGTTTGGTTCTCGTTGGTCATCATGGCTGGAAAAGGGTAAATTGTGGGTTTTGGAGAACATCAGGTAGGTTTAGGGTGGTTTTGGGGTGGATCTATGGTTTTGGTGTATTTTCTTCCAGTTTTGGTGGTGATCCTTTTCTTGTTTGGGGTGTTTTTGACGTTTTTTGGTGTGTCCATTAGGTTTTGTTGGGTTCTTGTTTGTCATTATGTTAAATAGGTGTGGATTGTGGGTTTTGGAGAACATCAGGTAGGTTTAGGGTGTCTTTGGGTTGGATCTATGGTTTTGGGGGATTTTCTTCCAGTTTTGGGGGTTATCTCGTTTTATTTTGTTGTGTTTTTGACGTGTTTTGGGTTTTCCTTTGGGTTTTAGTTTGTTTCTCGTTCGTCATCATGGTGAAAAAGTGTAAATTGTGGGTTTTGGAGAACATTAGGTAGTTTTAGGGTGTCTTTGGGGTGGATCTATGGTATTTGGGGTTTTCTTCTATTTTTTGGCATGATCCTGTTCTTTTTTGGTGTGTTTTGGACGTGTTTTGGGGTCTCCGTTGGGTTTTGTTGGGTTCTTGTTGGTCATTATGTTAAATAGGAGTGGATTGTGGGTTTTGGAGAACATCAGGTAGGTTTAGGGTGGTTTTGGGGTGGATCTATGGTTTTGGGGGATTTTCTTCCAGTTTTGGGGGTGATGCCATTCTTGTTTGGGGTATTTTTTAAGGTTTTTGTGGTCTCTGTTTGGTTTTGTTGGGTTCTCGTTGGTCATCGTGTTGTAAAAGTGTAAATTGTGGGTTTTGGAGAACTTCAGGTAGGTTTAGGGGGAGTTTTCGCGTGGATTCGTGGTATTTGGGGTTTTCTTCTTTTTGGGGGAGTGATCCTCTCCTTTCTTCGGTTGATTTTGAAGTGTTTTGGGGTTTCCGTTGCGTTTCGTTGAATTCCTAATGTGTTTTATGGTGGTTTGGAGTGTGCTTTGGGATTAGGAGAACATCAGGTAGGTTTAGGGTGTCTTTGGGGTGGATCTATGGCTTTGGGGGATTTTCTTCCAGTTTTGGGGGTGATGCCGTTCTTGTTTGGGGTGTTTTTGACGTTTTTTGGGGTCTCCGTTGGGTTTTGTTGGGTTCTCGTTGGTTATCATGGTGGAAAAGTGTAAATTGTGGGTTTTGGAGAACATCAGGTAGGTTTAGCGTGGTTTTGGGGTGGATCTATGGTTTTGGCGTATTTTCTTCCAGTTTTGGGGGTGATGCCGATATTTTTTGGGGTGTTTTTTACGTGTTTTGGGGTCTCCATTAGGTTTAGTTGGGTTCTTGTTTGTCATTATGTTAAATAGGAGTGGATTGTGGGTTTTGGAGAACATCAGGTTGTTTTAGGGTGGTTATGGGGTGGATCTATGGTTTTGGGGGATTTTCTTCCAGTTTTGGTGGTGATGCCGTTCTTGTTTGGGGTGTTTTTGACGTTTTTTGGGGTCTCTGTTGGGTTCTGTTGGGTTCTCGTTGGTCATCGTGTTGGAAAAGGGTAAATTGTGGTTTTTGGAGAACATCAGGTAGGTTTAGGGTGTCTTTGGGGTGGATCTATGGTATTTGGGCTTTTCTTCTATTTTTTGGCGTGATCCTGTTCTTTTTTGGGGTGTATTTGAAGTGTTTTGGGGTCTCCGTTGGGTTTTGTTTGGTTCTCGTTGGTCATCATGGTGGAAAAGGGTAAATTGTGGGTTTTGGAGAACATCAGGTAGGTTTAGGGTGGTTTTGGGGTGGATCTATGGTTTTGGTGTATTTTCTTCCAGTTTTGGTGGTGATCCTTTTCTTGTTTGGGGTGTTTTTGACGTGTTTTGGTGTGTCCATTAGGTTTTGTTGGGTTCTTGTTTGTCATTATGTTAAATAGGTGTGGATTGTGGGTTTTGGAGAACATTAGGTAGGTTTAGGGTGGTTTTGGGGTGGATCTATGGTTTTGGCGTATTTTCTTCCAGTTTTGGGGGTGATGCCGTTCTTGTTTGGGGTGTTTTTGACGTTTTTTCGGATCTCTGTTGGGTTCTGTTGGGTTCTCGTTGGTCATCGTGTTGGAAAAGGGTAAATTGTGGGTTTTGGAGAACATCAGGTAGGTTTAGGGTGTCTTTGGGGTGGGTCTATGGTTTTGGGGGATTTTCTTCCAGTTTTGGTGGTGATGCCGTTCTTGTTTGGGGTGTTTTTGACGTTTTTTGGCGTCTCCGTTGGGTTTTGTTGGGTTCTCGTTGGTTATCATGGTGGAAAAGGGTAAATTGTGGTTTTTGGAGAACATCAGGTAGGTTTAGGGTGGTTTTGGGGTGGATCTATGGTTTTGGCGTATTTTCTTCCAGTTTTGGGGGTGATGCCGATATTTTTTGGGGTGTTTTTTACGTGTTTTGGGGTCTCCATTAGGTTTTGTTGGGTTCTTGTTTGTCATTATGTTAAATAGGAGTGGATTGTGGGTTTTGGAGAACATCAGGTTGTTTTAGGGTGGTTTTCGGGTGGATCTATGGTTTTGGGGGATTTTCTTCCAGTTTTGGTGGTGATGCCGTTCTTGTTTGGGGTGTTTTTGACGTTTTTTGGGGTCTCTGTTGGGTTCTGTTGGGTTCTCGTTGGTCATCGTGTTGGAAAAGGGTAAATTGTGGTTTTTGGAGAACATCAGGTAGGTTTAGGGTGTCTTTGGGGTGGATCTATGGTTTTGGCGTATTTTCTTCCAGTTTTGGGGGTGATGCCGTTCTTTTTTGGGGTGTTTTTGACGTTTTTTGGGGTCTCCGTTGGGTTTTGTTTGGTTCTCGTTGGTCATCATGGTGGAAAAGGGTAAATTGTGGGTTTTGGAGAAGATCAGGTAGGTTTAGGGTGGTTTTGGGGTGGATCTATGGTTTTGGGGGATTTTCTTCCAGTTTTGGTGGTGATGCCGTTCTTGTTTGGGGTGTTTTTGACGTGTTTTGGTGTGTCCATTAGGTTTTGTTGGGTTCTTGTTTGTCATTATGTTAAATAGGTGTGGATTGTGGGTTTTGGAGAACATCAGGTAGGTTTAGGGTGGTTTTGGGGTGGATCTATGGTTTTGGGGGATTTTCTTCCAGTTTTGGTGGTGATGCCGTTCTTGTTTGGGGTGTTTTTGACGTTTTTTGGGGTCTCTGTTGGGTTCTGTTGGGTTCTCGTTGGTCATCATGTTGGAAAAGGGTAAATTGTGGTTTTTGGAGAACATCAGGTAGGTTTAGGGTGGTTTTGGGGTGGATCTATGGTTTTGGGGGATTTTCTTCCAGTTTTGGGGGTGATGCCGTTCTTGTTTGGGGTGTTTTTGACGTTTTTTGGGGTCTCCGTTGGGTTTTGTTGGGTTCTCGTTGGTTATCATGGTGGAAAAGGGTAAATTGTGGGTTTTGGAGAACATCAGGTAGGTTTAGGGTGGTTTTGGGGTGGATCTATGGTTTTGGCATATTTTCTTCCAGTTTTGGGGGTGATGCCGATATTTTTTGGGGTGTTTTTTACGTGTTTTGGGGTCTCCATTAGGTTTTGTTGGGTTCTTGTTTGTCATTATGTTAAATAGGAGTGGATTGTGGGTTTTGGAGAACATCAGGTAGGTTTAGGGTGGTTTTGGCGTGGATCTATGGTTTTGGGGGATTTTCTTCCAGTTTTGGTGGTGATGCCGTTCTTGTTTGGGGTGTTTTTGACGTCTTTTGGGGTCTCTGTTGGGTTCTGTTGGGTTCTCGTTGGTCATCGTGTTGGAAAAGGGTAAATTGTGGGTTTTGGAGAACATCAGGTAGGTTTAGGGTGTCTTTGGGGTGGATCTATGGTTTTGGGGGATTTTCTTCCAATTTTGGTGGTGATGCCATTCTTGTTTGGAGTATTTTTTAAGGTTTTTGTGGTCTCTGTTTGGTTTTGTTGGGTTCCCGTTCGTCATCATCTTGGAGAAGTGTAAATTGTGGGTTTTGGAGAACATCAGGTAGGTTTAGGGTGGTGTTGGCGCGGATATATGGTATTCAGTTTTTTTTTTTTTTTTCGGGGAGGGGGATGATCCTGGACTTTTTGTGTGTTTTTTGACGTGTTTTGGGGTCTCCGTTGGGTTTCATTGGGTTTTACATGGTCATCGTGTTGTAAAAGTGTAAATTGTGGGTTTTGGAGAACTTCAGGTAGGTTTAGGATAGTTTTTGCGTGGATTCATGGTATTTGGGGTTTTCTTCTATTTTGGAGAGTGATCCTCTCCTTTCTTCGTGTGATTTTGAAGTGTTTTGGGGTTTCCGTTGCGTTTCGTTGAGGTCCTAATGCGTTTTATGGTGGTTGGGAGTGTGCTTTGGGATTAGGAGAACATCAGGTAGGTTTAGGGTGTCTTTGGGGTGGATCTATGGTATTTGGGGTTTTCTTCCAGTTTTGGGGGTGATGCCGTTCTTGTTTGGGGTGTTTTTGACGTTTTTTGGGTTCTCTGTTGTGTTTTGTTGGGTTCTCGTTGGTCATCGTGTTGGAAAAGGGTAAATTGTTGTTTTTGGAGAACATCAGGTAGGGATAGGGTGGTTTTGGGGTGGATCTATGGTATTTGGGGTTTTCTTCTATTTTTTGGCATGATCCTCTTCTTTTTTGGGGTGTTTTGGACGTGTTTTGGGGTCTCCGTTGGGTTTTGTTGTGTTCTTGTTGGTCATTATGTTAAATAGGTGTGGATTGTGGGTTTTGGAGAACATCAGGTAGGTTTAGGGTGCTTTTGGCGTGTATCTATGGTTTTGGGGGATTTTCTTTCAGTTTTGGGGGTTATCTCGTTTTATTTTGTTGTGTTTTTGACGTGTTTTGGGTTCTCCTTTGGGTTTTAGTTTGTTTCTCGTTCGTCATCATGGTGAAAAAGTGTAAATTGTGGGTTTTGGAGAACATCAGGTAGGTTTAGGGTGTCTTTGGGGTGGACCTATGGTATTTGGGTTTTCTTCTATTTTTTGGCATGATCCTGTTCTTTTTTGGGGTGTTTTGGACGTGTTTTGGGGTCTCCGTTGGGTTTTGTTGGGTTCTTGTTTGTCATTATGTTAAATAGGAGTGGATTGTGGGTTTTGGAGAACATCAGGTAGGTTTAGGGTGTCTTTGGGGTGGATCTCTTGTTTTGGCGGATTTTCATCCAATTTTGGGGGTGATGCCGTTCTTGTTTGGGGTGTTTTTGACGTTTTTTGGGGTCTCTGTTGGGTTTTGTTGGGTTCTCGTTGGTCATCGTGTTGGAAAAGGGTAAATTGTGGGTTTTGGAGAACATCAGGGAGGTTTAGGGTGGTTTTGGGGTGGATCTATGGTATTTGGTGTTTTCTTCTATTTTTTGGCGTGATCCTGTTCTTTTTTGGGTGTTTTGGACGTGTTTTTGGGTCTCCGTTGGGTTTTGTTGTGTTCTTGTTGGTCATTATGTTAAATAGGTGTGGATTGTGGGTTTTGGAGAACATCAGGTAGGTTTAGGGTGGTTTTGGCGTGGATATATGGTATTCAGTTTTTTTTTTTTTTTTTGGGGGGGGGGGATGATCCTGGACTTTTTGTGTTGTTTTTGACGTGTTTTGGGGGTCTCCGTTGGGTTTCATTGGGTTTTACATGGTCATCGTGTTGTAAAAGGGTAAATTGTGGGTTTTGGAGAACTTCAGGTAGGTTTAGGGGGAGTTTTCGCGTGGATTCATGGTATTTGGGGTTTTCTTCTTTTTGGGGAGTGATCCTCTCCTTTCTTCGGGTGACTTTGAAGTGTTTTGGGGTTTCCATTGCGTTTCGTTGAGTTCCTAATGTGTTTTATGGTGGTTGGGAGTGTGCTTTGGGATTAGGAGAACATCAGGTAGGTTTAGGGTGTCTTTGGGGGGGATTTGGAGGGTTTGGGGTCGTTTCAAGGGCGTTTGGGGTTTTGTGGGGCTGTCAATGATTTTGGGGTGTTTTTGGGGTGATTTGGGGTCTTTTGGGTTGTTGGTTCCTTTGGTCTTATGTTAATAGTTGGATTGATTTGGGGTCGTTTTGGAGACTCAGTATGGTGGTTTTGGGGTGGATCTATGGTGGTCTTTTTGGGGTATTTTCTTCCAGTTTTGGGGGTGATGCCGATATTTTTTGGGGTGTTTTTGACGTGTTTTGGGGTCTCCCTTAGGTTTTGTTGGGTTCTTGTTTGTCATTATGTTAAATAGGAGTGGATTGTGGGTTTTGGAGAACATCAGGTAGGTTTAGGGTGGTTTTGGGGTGGATCTATGGTTTTGGGGGATTTTCTTCCAGTTCTGGTGGTGATGCCGTTCTTGTTTGGGGTGTTTTTGACGTTTTTTGGGGTCACTATTGGGTTTTGTTGCGTTCTCGTTGGTCATCATGGTGGAAAAGGGTAAATTGTGGGTTTTGGAGAAGATCAGGTAGGTTTAGGGTGGTTTTGGGGTGGATCTATGGTTTTGGCGTATTTTCTTCCAGTTTTGGGGGTGATGCCGATATTTTTTGGGGTGTTTTTGACGTGTTTTGGGGTCTCCATTAGGTTTTGTTGGGTTCTTGTTTGTCATTATGTTAAATAGGAGTGGATTGTGGGTTTTGCAGAACATCAGGTAGGTTTAAGGGTTTTTTTAGGGTAAAATCCTGGCATTTTTTTTTTATTTTTTTTTTTTTTAGGATCTGGGTTGATTTTGGTTTTTTTTTTCACGTGTTTGGGGGTCTCCGTTGGGTTTCGTTGAGTTTTCCGTGGTCATCATGGGTGAAAAGGGTAAATTGCTGGTTTTGGAGAACTTCAGGTAGGTTTAGGGGTACTTTTCGCGCGGATTCATTGTATTTGGTGTTTTCTTCTTTTGGGCGGAGTGATCCTCTCCTTTCTTCGTGTGATTTTGAAGTGTTTTGGGGTTTCCGTTGCATTTCGTTGAGTTCCTAATGCGTTTTATGGTGGTTGGGAGTGTGCTTTGGGATTAGGAGAACATCAGGTAGGTTTAGGGTGTCTTTGGGGTGGATCTATGGTATTTGGGGTTTTCTTCCAGTTTTGGGGGTGATGCCGTTCTTGTTTGGGGTGTTTTTGACGTTTTTTGGGTTCTCTGTTGTGTTTTGTTGGGTACACGTTGGTCATCGTGTTGGAAAAGGGTAAATTGTTGTTTTTGGAGAACATCAGGTAGGGATAGGGTGGTTTTGGGGTGGATCTATGGTATTTGGGGTTTTCTTCTATTTTTTGGCATGATCCTGTTCTTTTTTGGGGTGTTTTGGACGTGTTTTTGGGTCTCCGTTGGGTTTTGTTGTGTTCTTGTTGGTCCTTATGTTAAATAGGTGTGGATTGTGGGTTTTGGAGAACATCAGGTAGGTTTAGGGTGGTTTTGGCGTGGATATATGGTATTCAGTTTTTTTTTTTTTTGGGGGGGGGGGGGATGATCCTGGACTTTTTGTGTTGTTTTTGACGTGTTTTGGGGTCTCCGTTGGGTTTCATTGGGTTTTACATGGTCATCGTGTTGTAAAAGGGTAAATTGTGGGTTTTGGAGAACTTCAGGTAGGTTTAGGGGGAGTTTTCGCGTGGATTCATGGTATTTGGGCTTTTCTTCTTTTTGGGGGAGTGATCCTCTCCTTTCTTCGGGTGATTTTGAAGTGTTTTGGGGTTTCCATTGCGTTTCGTTGAGTTCCTAATGTGTTTTATGGTGGTTTGGAGTGTGCTTTGGGATTAGGAGAACATCAGGTAGGTTTAGGGTGTCTTTGGGGTGGATCTATGGTATTTGGGGTTTTCTTCTATTTTTTGTCGTGATCCTTTTCTCTGTTTTTGGGTGTATTTGAAGTGTTTTGGGGTGTCCGTTGGGTTTTGTTGTGTTCCTGTTGGTCTTTATGTTAAATAGGTTTGGATTGTGGGTTTTGGAGAACATCAGGTATGTTTAGGGTGGTTTTGGCGTGTATCTATGGTTTTGGGGGATTTTCTTCCAGTTTTGGGGGTGATGCCGATATTTTTTGGGGTGTTTTTGACGTGTTTTGGGGTCTCCATTAGGTTTTGTTGGGTTCTTGTTTGTCATTATGTTAAATAGGAGTGGATTGTGGGTTTTGGAGAACATCAGGTAGGTTTAGGGTGGTTTTGGGGTGGATCTATGGTTTTGGGGGATTTTCTTCCAGTTTTGGTGGTGATGCCGATCTTGTTTGGGGTGTTTTTGACGTTTTTTGGGGTCACTATTGGGTTTTGTTGCGTTCTCATTGGTCATCATGGTGGAAAAGGGTACATTGTGGGTTTTGGAGAAGATCAGGTAGGTTTAGGGTGGTTTTGGGGTGGATCTATGGTTTTGGCGTATTTTCTTCCAGTTTTGGGGGTGATGCCGATATTTTTTGGGGTGTTTTTTACGTGTTTTGGGGTCTCCATTAGGTTTTGTTGGGTTCTTGTTTGTCATTATGTTAAATAGGAGTGGATTGTGGGTTTTGCAGAACATCAGGTAGGTTTAAGGTTTTTTTAGGGTAAAATCCTGGCATTTTGTTTTCTTTTTTTTTTAGGATCTGTGTTGATTTTGGTGTGTTTTTGACGTGTTTTGGGGTCTCCGTTGGGTTTCGTTGGGTTTTCCATGGTCATCATGGTGGAAAAATGGTAAATTGCTGGTTTTGGAGAACTTCAGGTAGGTTTAGGGGTACTTTTCGCGTGGATTCATGGTATTTGGGCTTTTCTTCTATTTTGGAGAGTGATCCTCTCCTTTCTTCGTGTGATTTTGAAGTGTTTTGGGGTTTCCGTTGCGTTTCGTTGAGTTCCTAATGCGTTTTATGGTGGTTGGGAGTGTGCTTTGGGATTAGGAGAACATCAGGTAGGTTTAGGGTGTCTTTGGGGTGGATCTATGGTATTTGGGGTTTTCTTCCAGTTTTGGGGGTGATGCCGTTCTTGTTTGGGGTGTTTTTGACGTTTTTTGGGTTCTCTGTTGTGTTTTGTTGGGTTCTCGTTGGTCATCGTGTTGGAAAAGGGTAAATTGTTGTTTTTGGAGAACATCAGGTAGGGATAGGGTGGTTTTGGGGTGGATCTATGGTATTTGGGGTTTTCTTCTATTTTTTGGCGTGATCCTGTTCTTTTTTGGGGTGTTTTGGACGTGTTTTTGGGTCTCCGTTGGGTTTTGTTGTGTTCTTGTTGGTCATTATGTTAAATAGGTGTGGATTGTGGGTTTTGGAGAACATCAGGTAGGTTTAGGGTGCTTTTGGCGTGTATCTATGGTTTTGGGGGATTTTCTTTCAGTTTTGGGGGTTATCTCGTTTTATTTTGTTGTGTTTTTGACGTGTTTTGGGTTCTCCTTTGGGTTTTAGTTTGTTTCTTGTTCGTCATCATGGTGAAAAAGTGTAAATTGTGGGTTTTGGAGAACATCAGGGAGGTTTAGGGTGTCTTTGGGGTGGATCTATGGTATTTGGTTTTTCTTCTATTTTTTGGCATGATCCTGTTCTTTTTTGGGGTGTTTTGGACGTGTTTTGGGGTCTCCGTTGGGTTTTGTTGTGTTCTTGTTGGTCATTATGTTAAATAGGAGTGGATTGTGGGTTTTGGAGAACATCAGGTAGGTTTAGGGTGGTTTTGGGGTGGATCTATTGTTTTGGCGGATTTTCTTCCAATTTTGGGGGTGATGCCGTTCTTGTTTGGGGCGTTTTTGACGTTTTTTGGGGTCTCTGTTGGGTTTTGTTGGGTTCTCGTTGGTCATCGTGTTGTAAAAGTGTAAGTTGTGGGTTTTGGAGAAGATCAGGTAGGTTTAGGGTGGTTTTGGGGTGGATCTATGGTATTTGGGGTTTTCTTCTATTTTTTGGCATGATCCTGTTCTTTTTTGGGGTGTTTTGGACGTGTTTTTGGGTCTCCGTTGGGTTTTGTTGTGTTCTTGTTGGTCATTATGTTAAATAGGTGTGGATTGTGGGTTTTGGAGAACATCAGGTAGGTTTAGGATGGTTTTGGCGTGTATCTATGGTTTTGGGGGATTTTCTTTCAGTTTTGGGGGTTATCTCGTTTTATTTTGTTGTGTTTTTGACGTGATTCGGGTTCACCTTTGGGTTTTAGTTTGTTTCATGTTCGTCATCATCGTGAAAAAGTGTAAATTGTGGGTTTTGGAGAACATCAGTGAGGTTTAGGGTGGTTTTGGGGTGGATCTATGGTATTTGGGGTTTTCTTCTATTTTTTGGCATGATCCTTTTCTCTGTTTTTGGGTGTATTTGAAGTGTTTTGGGGTGTCCGTTGGGTTTTGTTGTGTTCCTGTTGGTCTTTATGTTAAATAGGTTTGGATTGTGGGTTTTGGAGAACATCAGGTAGGTTTAGGGTGGTTTTGGCGTGTATCTATTGTTTTGGGGGATTTTCTTCCAGTTTTGGGGGTGATGCCGATATTTTTTGGGGTGTTTTTGACGTGTTTTGGGGTCTCCATTAGGTTTAGTTGGGTTCTTGTTTGTCATTATGTTAAATAGGAGTGGATTGTGGGTTTTGGAGAACATCAGGTAGGTTTAGGGTGGTTTTGGGGTGGATCTATGGTTTTGGGGGATTTTCTTCCAGTTTTGGGGGTGATGCCGTTCTTGTTTGGGGTGTTTTTGACGTTTTTTAGGGTCACTATTGGGTTTTGTTGCGTTCTCATTGGTCATCATGGTGGAAAAGGGTACATTGTGGGTTTTGGAGAACATCAGGTAGGTTTAGGGTGGTTTTGGGGTGGATCTATGGTTTTGGCGTATTTTCTTCCAGTTTTGGGGGTGATGCCGATATTTTTTGGGGTGTTTTTTACGTGTTTTGGGGTCTCCATTAGGTTTTGTTGGGTTCTTGTTTGTCATTATGTTAAATAGGAGTGGTATGTGGGTTTTGCAGAACATCAGGTAGGTTTAAGGGTTTTTTTTAGGGTAAAATCCTGTCATTTTGTTTTCTTTTTTTTTTTAGGATCTGTGTTGATTTTGGTGTGTTTTTGACGTATTTTGGGGTCTTCGTTGGGTTTCGTTGGGTTTTCCGTGGTCATCATGGTGGAAAAATGGTAAATTGCTGGTTTTGGAGAACTTCAGGTAGGTTTAGGGGTACTTTTCGCGTGGATTCATGGTATTTGGGGTTTTCTTCTATTTTGGAGAGTGATCCTCTCCTTTCTTCGTGTGATTTTGAAGTGTTTTGGGGTTTCCGTTGCGTTTCGTTGAGTTCCTAATGCGTTTTATGGTGGTTGGGAGTGTGCTTTGGGATTAGGAGAACATCAGGTAGGTTTAGGGTGTCTTTGGGGTGGATCTATGGTATTTGGGGTTTTCTTCCAGTTTTGGGGGGTGATGCCGTTCTTGTTTGGGGTGTTTTGACGTTTTTTGGGTTCTCTGTTGTGTTTTGTTGGGTTCTCGTTGGTCATCGTGTTGGAAAAGGGTAAATTGTTGTTTTTGGAGAACATCAGGTAGGGATAGGGTGGTTTTGGGGTGGATCTATGGTATTTGGGGTTTTCTTCTATTTTTTGGCATGATCCTGTTCTTTTTTGGGGTGTTTTGGACGTGTTTTTGGGTCTCCGTTGGGTTTTGTTGGGTTCTTGTTGGTCATTATGTTAAATAGGTGTGGATTGTGGGTTTTGGAGAACATCAGGTAGGTTTAGGGTGGTTTTGGCGTGTATCTATGGTTTTGGGGATTTTCTTTCAGTTTTGGGGGTTATCTCGTTTTATTTTGTTGTGTTTTTGACGTGTTTTGGGTTCTCCTTTGGGTTTTAGTTTGTTTCTTGTTCGTCATCATGGTGAAAAAGTGTAAATTGTGGGTTTTGGAGAACATCAGGTAGGGATAGGGTGTCTTTGGGGTGGATCTATGGTATTTGGTTTTTCTTCTATTTTTTGGCATGATCCTGTTCTTTTTTGGGGTGTTTTGGACGTGTTTTGGGGTCTCCGTTGGGTTTTGTTGTGTTCTTGTTGGTCATTATGTTAAATAGGAGTGGATTGTGGGTTTTGGAGAACATCAGGTAGGTTTAGGGTGGTTTTGGGGTGGATCTATTGTTTTGGCGGATTTTCTTCCAATTTTGGGGGTGATGCCGTTCTTGTTTGGGGTGTTTTTGACGTTTTTTGGGGTCTCTGTTGGGTTTTGTTGGGTTCTCGTTGGTCATCGTGTTGGAAAAGGGTAAGTTGTGGGTTTTGGAGAAGATCAGGTAGGTTTAGGGTGGTTTTGGGGTGTATCTATGGTATTTGGGGTTTTCTTCTATTTTTTTGGCGTGATCCTGTTCTTTTTTGGGGTGTTTTGGACGTGTTTTGGGATCTCCGTTGGGTTTTGTTGTGTTCTTGTTGGTCATTATGTTAAATTGGTGTGGATTGTGGGTTTTGGAGAACATCAGGTAGGTTTAGGATGGTTTTGGCGTGTATCTATGGTTTTGGGGGATTTTCTTTCAGTTTTGGGGGTTATCTCGTTTTATTTTGTTGTGTTTTTGACGTGATTTGGGTTCACCTTTGGGTTTTAGTTTGTTTCTTTTTCGTCATCATGGTGAAAAAGTGTAAATTGTGGGTTTTGGAGAACATCAGGTAGGTTTAGGGTGGTTTTGGGGTGGATCTATGGTTTTGGTGTATTTTCTTCCAGTTTTGGGGGTGATGCCGATATTTTTGGGGTGTTTTTGATGTGTTTTGGGGTCTCCATTAGGTTTTGTTGGGTTCTTGTTTGTCATTATGTTAAATAGGAGTGGATTGTGGGTTTTGGAGAACATCAGGTAGGTTTAGGGTGGTTTTGGGGTGGATCTATGGTTTTGGGGGATTTTCTTCCAGTTTTGGGGGTGATGCCGTTCTTGTTTGGGGTGTTTTTGACGTTTTTTGGGGTCACTATTGGGTTTTGTTGCGTTTTCGTTGGTCATCATGGTGGAAAAGTGTAAATTGTGGGTTTTGGAGAACATCAGGTAGGTTTAGGGTGGTTTTGGGGTGGATCTATGGTTTTGGGGGATTTTCTTCCAGTTTTGGGGGTGATGCCGATATTTTTTGGGGTGTTTTTGACGTGTTTTGGGGTCTCCATTAGGTTTTGTTGGGTTCTTGTTTGTCATTATGTTAAATAGGAGTGGATTTTGGGTTTTGCAGAACATCAGGTAGGTTTAAGGGTTTTTTTAGGGTAAAATCCTGGCATTTTGTTTTCTTTTTTTTTTTAGGATCTGTGTTGATTTTGGTGTGTTTTTGACGTGTTTTGGGGTCTCCGTTGGGTTTCGTTGGGTTTTCCGTGGTCATCATGGTGGAAAAATGGTAAATTGCTGGTTTTGGAGAACTTCAGGTAGGTTTAGGGGTACTTTTCACGTGGATTCATAGTATTTGGGCTTTTCTTCTATTTTGGAGAGTGATCCTCTCCTTTCTTCGTGTGATTTTGAAGTGTTTTGGGGTTTCCGTTGCGTTTCGTTGAGTTCCTAATGCGTTTTATGGTGGTTGGGAGTGTGCTTTGGGATTAGGAGAACATCAGGTAGGTTTAGGGTGTCTTTGGGGTGGATCTATGGTATTTGGGGTTTTCTTCCAGTTTTGGGGGTGATGCCGTTCTTGTTTGGGGTGTTTTTGACGTTTTTTGGGTTCTCTGTTGTGTTTTGTTGGGTTCTCGTTGGTCATCGTGTTGGAAAAGGGTAAATTGTTGTTTTTGGAGAACATCAGGTAGGGATAGGGTGGTTTTGGGGTGGATCTATGGTATTTGGGGTTTTCTTCTATTTTTTGGCATGATCCTGTTCTTTTTTGGGGTGTTTTGGACGTGTTTTGGGGTCTCCGTTGGGTTTTGTTGTGTTCTTGTTGGTCATTATGTTAAATAGGTGTGGATTGTGGGTTTTGGAGAACATCAGGTAGGTTTAGGGTGGTTTTGGCGTGTATCTATGGTTTTGGGGGATTTTCTTCCAGTTTTAGGTGTGATGCCGATATTATTTGGGGTGTTTTTGACGTGTTTTGGGGTCTCCATTAGGTTTAGTTGGGTTCTTGTTTGTCATTATGTTAAATAGGAGTGGATTGTAGGGTTTTGGAGAACATCAGGTAGGTTTAGGGTGGTTTTGGGGTGGATCTATGGTTTTGGGGGATTTTCTTCCAGTTTTGGTGGTGATGCCGTTCTTGTTTGGGGTGTTTTTGACGTTTTTTGGGTCACTATTGGGTTTTGTTGCGTTCTCATTGGTCATCATGGTGGAAAAGGGTACATTGTGGGTTTTGGAGAACATCAGGTAGGTTTAGGGTGGTTTTGGGGTGGATCTATGGTTTTGGGGGATTTTCTTCCAGTTTTGGGGGTGATGCCGATATTTTTTGGGGTGTTTTTGACGTGTTTTGGGGTCTCCATTAGGTTTTGTTGGGTTCTTGTTTGTCATTATGTTAAATAGGAGTGGGATTTTGGGTTTTGCAGAACATCAGGTAGGTTTAAGGGTTTTTTTAGGGTAAAATCCTGGCATTTTGTTTTCTTTTTTTTTTTAGGATCTATGTTGATTTTGGTGTGTTTTTGACGTGTTTTGGGGTCTCCGTTGGGTTTCGTTGGGTTTTCCGTGGTCATCATGGTGGAAAAATGGTAAATTGCTGGTTTTGGAGAACTTCAGGTAGGTTTAGGGGTACTTTTCGCGTGGATTCATAGTATTTGGGCTTTTCTTCTATTTTGGAGAGTGATCCTCTCCTTTCTTCGTGTGATTTTGAAGTGTTTTGGGGTTTCCGTTGCGTTTCGTTGAGTTCCTAATGCGTTTTATGGTGGTTGGGAGTGTGCTTTGGGATTAGGAGAACATCAGGTAGGTTTAGGGTGTCTTTGGGGTGGATCTATGGTATTTGGGGTTTTCTTCCAGTTTTGGGGGTGATGCCGTTCTTGTTTGGGGTGTTTTTGACGTTTTTTGGGTTCTCTGTTGTGTTTTGTTGGGTTCTCGTTGGTCATCGTGTTGGAAAAGGGTAAATTGTTGTTTTTGGAGAACATCAGGTAGGGATAGGGTGGTTTTTGGGGTGGATCTATGGTATTTGGGGTTTTCTTCTATTTTTTGGCATGATCCTGTTCTTTTTTGGGGTGTTTTGGACGTGTTTTGGGGTCTCCGTTGGGTTTTGTTGGGTTCTTGTTTGTCATTATGTTAAATAGGTGTGGATTGTGGGTTTTGGAGAACATCAGGTAGGTTTAGGGTGGTTTTGGCGTGGATCTCTGGTTTTGGGGGATTTTCTTTCAGTTTTAGGTGTGATGCCGATATTTTTTGGGGTGTTTTTGACGTGTTTTGGGGTCTCCATTAGGTTTAGTTGGGTTCTTGTTTGTCATTATGTTAAATAGGAGTGGATTGTAGGTTTTGGAGAACATCAGGTAGGTTTAGGGTGGTTTTGGGGTGGATCTATGGTTTTGGGGGATTTTCTTCCAGTTTTGGGGGTGATGCCGTTCTTGTTTGGGGTGTTTTTGACGTGTTTTGGGGTCTCCATTAGGTTTTGTTGGGTTCTTGTTTGTCATTATGTTAAATAGGAGTGGATTGTAGGTTTTGGAGAACATCAGGTAGGTTTAGGGTGGTTTTGGGGTGGATCTATGGTTTTGGGGGATTTTCTTCCAGTTTTGGGGGTGATGCCGTTCTTGTTTGGGGTGTTTTTGACGTTTTTTGGGGTCACTATTGGGTTTTGTTGCGTTCTCATTGGTCATCATGGTGGAAAAGGGTACATTGTGGGTTTTGGAGAAGATCAGGTAGGTTTAGGGTGGTTTTGGGGTGGATCTATGGTTTTGGCGTATTTTCTTCCAGTTTTGGGGGTGATGCCGATATTTTTTGGGGTGTTTTTGATGTGTTTTGGGGTCTCCATTAGGTTTTGTTGGGTTCTTGTTTGTCATTATGTTAAATAGGAGTGGATTGTGGGTTTTTCAGAACATCAGGTAGGTTTAAGGGTTTTTTTAGGTTTAAATCCTGGCATTTTTTCTTTTTTTTTTTTTTTTTTTTTAGGATCTGGGTTGATTTTGTTTTTTTTTTTCACGTGTTTTGGGGTCTCCGTTGGGTTTCGTTGGGTTTTCCGTGGTCATCATGGTGGAAAAATGGTAAATTGCTGGTTTTGGAGAACTTCAGGTATGTTTAGGGGTACTTTTCGCGTGGATTCATGGTATTTGGGGTTTTCTTCTATTTTGGAGAGTGATCCTCTCCTTTCTTCGGGTGATTTTGAAGTGTTTTGGGGTTTCCGTTGCGTTTCGTTGAGTTCCTAATGTGTTTTATGGTGGTTGGGAGTGTGCTTTGGGATTAGGAGAACATCAGGTAGGTTTAGGGTGTCTTTGGGGTGGATCTATGGTATTTGGGGTTTTCTTCCAGTTTTGGGGGTGATGCCGTTCTTGTTTGGGGTGTTTTTGATGTTTTTTGGGTTCTCTGTTGTGTTTTGTTGGTTCTCGTTGGTCATCGTGTTGGAAAAGGGTAAATTGTAGTTTTTGGAGAACATCAGGTAGGGATAGGGTGGTTTTGGGGTGGATCTATGGTATTTGGTTTTTCTTCTATTTTTTGGCATGATCCTGTTCTTTTTTGGGGTGTTTTGGACGTGTTTTTGGGTCTCCGTTGGGTTTTGTTGTGTTCTTGTTGGTCATTATGTTAAATAGGAGTGGATTGTGGGTTTTGGAGAACATCAGGTAGGTTTAGGGTGGTTTTGGCGTGGGTCTATGGTTTTGGGGGATTTTCTTCCAGTTTTGGGGGTGATGCCGTTCTTGTTTGGGGTGTTTTTGACGTTTTTTGGGGTCTCTGTTGGGTTTTGTTGGGTTCTTGTTTGTCATTATATTAAATAGGATTGGATTGTGGGTTTTGCAGAACATCAGGTAGGTTTCAGGGTTTTTTTAAGTTTAAATCCTGGCATTTTTTTTTGTTTGTTTTTAGAATCTGGGTTGATTTTGGTGTGTTTTTGACGTGTTTGGGGTCTCCGTTGGGTTTCGTTGGGTTTTCCGTGGTCATCATGATGGAAAAGGGTAAATTGCTGGTTTTGGAGAAATTCAGGTATGTTTAGGGGGACTTTTCGCGTGGATTCATGGTATTTGGGCTTTTCTTCTATTTTGGAGAGTGATCCTCTCCTTTCTTCGGGTGATTTTGAAGTGTTTTGGGGTTTCCGTTGTGTTTCGTTGAGTTCCTAATGTGTTTTATGGTGGTTGGGAGTGTGCTTTGGGATTAGGAGAACATCAGGTAGGTTTAGGGTGTCTTTGGGGTGGATCTATGGTATTTGGGGTTTTCTTCCAGTTTTGGGGGTTATGCCATTCTTGTTTGGGGTGTTTTTGACGTTTTTTGGGTTCTCTGTTGTGTTTTGTTGGGTTCTCGTTGGTCATCGTGTTGGAAAAGGGTAAATTGTGGGTTTTGGAGAACATCAGGTAGGGATAGGGTGTCTTTGGGGTGTATCTATGGTATTTGGGGTTTTCTTCTATTTTTTGGCGTGATCGTGTTCTTTTTTGGGGTGTTTTGGACGTGTTTTGGGGTCTCCGTTGTGTTTTATTGTGTTCTTGTTGGTCATTATGTTAAATAGGTGGGGATTGTGGTTTTTGGAGAACATCAGGTAGGTTTAGGGTGGTTTTGGGGTGGATCTATGGTTTTGGCGGATTTTCTTCCAATTTTGGGGGTGATGCCGTTCTTGTTTGGGGTGTTTTTGACATTTTTTGGGGTCTCTGTTGGGTTTTGTTGGGTTCTCGTTGGTCATCGTGTTGGAAAAGTGTAAGTTGTGGGTTTTGGAGAAGATCAGGTAGGTTTAGGGTGGTTTTGGGGTGGATCTATGGTATTTGGGGTTTTCTTCTATTTTTTGGCGTGATCCTGTTCTTTTTTGGGGTGTTTTGGACGTGTTTTTGGGTCTCCGTTGGGTTTTGTTGTGTTCTTGTTGGTCATTATGTTAAATTGGTGTGGATTGTGGGTTTTGGAGAACATCAGGTAGGTTTAGGATGGTTTTGGCGTGTATCTATGGTTTTGGGGGATTTTCTTTCAGTTTTGGGGGTTATCTCGTTTTATTTTGTTGTGTTTTTGACGTGGTTTGGGTTCACCTTTGGGTTTTAGTTTGTTTCTTTTTCGTCATCATGGTGAAAAAGTGTAAATTGTGGGTTTTGGAGAACATCAGGTAGGTTTAGGGTGGTTTTGGGGTGGATCTATGGTTTTGGCGTATTTTCTTCCAGTTTTGGGGGTGATGCCGATATTTTTTGGGGTGTTTTTGATGTGTTTTGGGGTCTCCATTAGGTTTTGTTGGGTTCTTGTTTGTCATTATGTTAAATAGGAGTGGATTGTGGGTTTTGCAGAACATCAGGTAGGTTTAAGGGTTTTTTTAGGTTTAAATCCTGGCATTTTTTTTTTTTTTTTTTTTTTTTTTAGGATCTGGGTTGATTTTGGTGTGTTTTTGACGTGTTTTGGGGTCTCCGTTGGGTTTCGTTGGGTTTTCCGTGGTCATCATGGTGGAAAAATGGTAAATTGCTGGTTTTGGAGAACTTCAGGTAGGTTTAGGGGTACTTTTCGCGTGGATTCATTGTATTTGGGGTTTTCTTCTTTTGGGCGGAGTGATCCTCTCCTTTCTTCGGGTGATTTTGAAGTGTTTTGGGGTTTCCGTTGCGTTTCGTTGAGTTCCTAATGCGTTTTATGGTGGTTGGGAGTGTGCTTTGGGATTAGGAGAACATCAGGTAGGTTTAGGGTGTCTTTGGGGTGGATCTATGGTATTTGGGGTTTTCTTCCAGTTTTGGGGGTGATGCCGTTCTTGTTTGGGGTGTTTTTGACGTTTTTTGGGTTCTCTGTTGTGTTTTGTTGGGTTCTCGTTGGTCATCGTGTTGGAAAAGGGTAAATTGTTGTTTTTGGAGAACATCAGGTAGGTTTAGGGTGGTTTTGGGGTGGATCTATGGTATTTGGGGTTTTCTTCTATTTTTTGGCATGATCCTGTTCTTTTTTGGGGTGTTTTGGACGTGTTTTTGGGTCTCCGTTGGGTTTTGTTGTGTTCTTGTTGGTCATTATGTTAAATAGGTGTGGATTGTGGGTTTTGGAGAACATCAGGTAGGTTTAGGGTGGTTTTGGCGTGTATCTATGGTTTTGGGGGATTTTCTTCCAATTTTGGGGGTGATGCCGTTCTTGTTTGGGGTGTTTTTGACGTGTTTTGTGGTCTCCGTTGGGTTTCGTTGGGTTCTTGTTGGTCGTTAAGGTAAATGGGTATGGATTGTCGGTTTTGGAAATGATCAGGTGAATTTAGGGTGGTTTTGGGGGGATATTCATAGTTTTTGTTTTGTTTTCTTCTTATCCATTTCTTTTTTGGGGTGTTTTTTACATGTTTTGGGGTTTCCGTTTCGTTTCGTTGAGTTCCTAATGAGTTTCGTCGTGGTTGAGAGTGGATTGTACATTTAGGAGAACATCAGGTAGGCTTAAGGGTGGTTTTGGGGTTAAATCACGTATTTTCTTCTGATCCGGTTTGCTTTTTTTTTTTTTTTTTTGACGTGTTATGGGGTTTCCGTTGCGTTTCGTTTTGTTCCTAATGGGTTTTATGGTGGTTGGGAGAGGACTTTATGATTTGGAGAACATCAGGTAGGTTTAGGGGGACTTTTGGGGAGACCTATGGCTTTTGGGCTTTTCTTTCATTTTTGGGGTTGATCCTGTTTTTTTGGGGGGTGGTTTTGACATGTTTTGGAGTCTCCGTTGGTTTTTGTTGGGTTCTTGTTGTTCGTTAAGTTAAATGAGTATGGATTGTGTGTTTTGGAAAAGATCAGGTGATTTTAGGGTGGTTTTGGGGGGAAATTCATAGTTTTTTTTTTTTTTTTTTTTTCTTCTGATGCAGTTCTTTTTTGGGGTGTTTTTGACGTGTTTTGGTTTCTCCGTTGCATTTCGTTGAGTTCCTAATGGGTTTTATTGTGGTTGGGAGTGGATTGTACATTTAGGAGAACATCAGGTAGGTTGAAGGGTGGTTTTGGTGTTAAATCACGTATTTTCTTCTGTTCCGGTTCGCTTTTGTTTTTTTTTTTGATGTGTTTTGGTGTTTCCATTGTGTTTCGTTGAGTTCCTAATGGGTTTAATGATGGTTGGGAGTGGATTGTACATTTAGGAAAAAATCAGGTAGTTTTAAGGTTTTTTGGGGGGTTAAATCACGTATTTTCTTCTGATCCGGTTTGCTTTTTTTTTTTTTTTTTTTTTTTTTTTGAAGTGTTTTGGGATTTCCGTTGCATTTCATTGAGTTCCTAATGGGTTTTATGGTGGTTGGGAGTGGACTTTTGGATTTGGAGAACATCAGGTAAGTATAGGGTGGTTTTGGGATTCGATCCGTACTTTTTGGGGATTTTCTTCCAGTGTTGGGGGTGATCCTGTTATTTTGGTGTGTTTTTGACGTGTTTTGGGGTCTCCGTTGGGTTTCGTTGGGTTTTCCGTGGTCATCATGGTGGAAAAATGGTAAATTGCTGGTTTTGGAGAACTTCAGGTAGGTTTAGGGGTACTTTTCACGTGGATTCATAGTATTTGGGCTTTTCTTCTATTTTGGAGAGTGATCCTCTCCTTTCTTCGTGTGATTTTGAAGTGTTTTGGGGTTTCCGTTGCGTTTCGTTGAGTTCCTAATGCGTTTTATGGTGGTTGGGAGTGTGCTTTGGGATTAGGAGAACATCAGGTAGGTTTAGGGTGTCTTTGGGGTGGATCTATGGTATTTGGGGTTTTCTTCCAGTTTTGGGGGTGATGCCGTTCTTGTTTGGGGTGTTTTTGACGTTTTTTGGGTTCTCTGTTGTGTTTTGTTGGGTTCTCGTTGGTCATCGTGTTGGAAAAGGGTAAATTGTTGTTTTTGGAGAACATCAGGTAGGGATAGGGTGGTTTTGGGGTGGATCTATGGTATTTGGGGTTTTCTTCTATTTTTTGGCATGATTCTGTTCTTTTTTGGGGTGTTTTGGACGTGTTTTGGGGTCTCCGTTGGGTTTTGTTGTGTTCTTGTTTGTCATTATGTTAAATAGGTGTGGATTGTGGGTTTTGGAGAACATCAGGTAGGTTTAGGGTGGTTTTGGCGTGTATCTATGGTTTTGGGGGATTTTCTTCCAGTTTTAGGTGTGATGCCGATATTTTTTGGGGTGTTTTTGACGTGTTTTGGGGTCTCCATTAGGTTTAGTTGGGTTCTTGTTTGTCATTATGTTAAATAGGAGTGGATTGTAGGTTTTGGAGAACATCAGGTAGGTTTAGGGTGGTTTTGGGGTGGATCTATGGTTTTGGCGTATTTTCTTCCAGTTTTGGGGGTGATGCCGTTCTTGTTTGGGTTCTTTTTGACGTTTTTTGGGGTCACTATTGGGTTTTGTTGCGTTCTCATTGGTCATCATGGTGGAAAAGGGTACATTGTGGGTTTTGGAGAACATCAGGTAGGTTTAGGGTGGTTTTGGGGTGGATCTATGGTTTTGGGGGATTTTCTTCCAGTTTTGGGGGTGATGCCGATCTTGTTTGGGGTGTTTTTGACGTTTTTTGGGGTCTCTGTTGGGTTTTGTTGGGTTCTTGTTTGTCATTATATTAAATAGGATTGGATTGTGGGTTTTGCAGAACATCAGGTAGGTTTCAGGGTTTTTTTAAGTTTAAATCCTGGCATTTTTTTTTTGTTTGTTTTTAGAATCTGGGTTGATTTTGGTGTGTTTTTGACGTGTTTGGGGTCTCCGTTGGGTTTCGTTGGGTTTTCCGTGGTCATCATGATGGAAAAGGGTAAATTGCTGGTTTTGGAGAACTTCAGGTATGTTTAGGGGGACTTTTCGCGTGGATTCATGGTATTTGGGGTTTTCTTCTATTTTGGAGAGTGATCCTCTCCTTTCTTCGGGTGATTTTGAAGTGTTTTGGGGTTTCCGTTGTGTTTCGTTGAGTTCCTAATGCGTTTTATGGTGGTTGGGAGTGTGCTTTGGGATTAGGAGAACATCAGGTAGGTTTAGGGTGTCTTTGGGGTGGATCTATGGTATTTGGGGTTTTCTTCCAGTTTTGGGGGTTATGCCGTTCTTGTTTGGGGTGTTTTTGACGTTTTTTGGGTTCTCTGTTGTGTTTTGTTCGGTTCTCGTTGGTCATCGTGTTGGAAAAGGGTAAATTGTGGGTTTTGGAGAACATCAGGTAGGGATAGGGTGTCTTTGGGGTGGATCTATGGTATTTGGGGTTTTCTTCTATTTTTTGGCGTGATCGTGTTCTTTTTTGGGGTGTTTTGGACGTGTTTTGGGGTCTCCGTTGGGTTTTATTGTGTTCTTGTTTGTCATTATGTTAAATAGGTGTGGATTGTGGTTTTTGGAGAACATCAGGTAGGTTTAGGGTGGTTTTGGGGTGGATCTATGGTTTTGGCGGATTTTCTTCCAATTTTGGGGGTGATGCCGTTCTTGTTTGGGGTGTTTTTGACATTTTTTGGGGTCTCTGTTGGGTTTTGTTGGGTTCTCGTTGGTCATCGTGTTGGAAAAGTGTAAGTTGTGGGTTTTGGAGAAGATCAGGTAGGTTTAGGGTGGTTTTGGGGTGGATCTATGGTATTTGGGGTTTTCTTCTATTTTTTGGCGTGATCCTGTTCTTTTTTGGGGTGTTTTGGACGTGTTTTTGGGTCTCCGTTGGGTTTTGTTGTGTTCTTGTTGGTCATTATGTTAAATTGGTGTGGATTGTGGGTTTTGGAGAACATCAGGTAGGTTTAGGATGGTTTTGGCGTGTATCTATGGTTTTGGGGGATTTTCTTTCAGTTTTGGGGGTTATCTCGTTTTATTTTGTTGTGTTTTTGACGTGGTTTGGGTTCACCTTTGGGTTTTAGTTTGTTTCTTTTTCGTCATCATGGTGAAAAAGTGTAAATTGTGGGTTTTGGAGAACATCAGGTAGGTTTAGGGTGGTTTTGGGGTGGATCTATGGTTTTGGCGTATTTTCTTCCAGTTTTGGGGGTGATGCCGATATTTTTTGGGGTGTTTTTGATGTGTTTTGGGGTCTCCATTAGGTTTTGTTGGGTTCTTGTTTGTCATTATGTTAAATAGGAGTGGATTGTGGGTTTTGCAGAACATCAGGTAGGTTTAAGGGTTTTTTTTAGGTTTAAATCCTGGCATTTTTTTTTTTTTTTTTTTTTTTTAGGATCTGGGTTGATTTTGTTTTTTTTTTTCACGTGTTTGGGGGTCTCCGTTTGGTTTCGTTGGGTTTTCCGTGGTCATCATGGTGGAAAAATGGTAAATTGCTGGTTTTGGAGAACTTCAGGTAGGTTTAGGGGTACTTTTCGCGTGGATTCATTGTATTTGGGGTTTTCTTCTTTTGGGCGGAGTGATCCTCTCCTTTCTTCGGGTGATTTTGAAGTGTTTTGGCGTTTCCGTTGCGTTTCGTTGAGTTCCTAATGCGTTTTATGGTGGTTGGGAGTGTGCTTTGGGATTAGGAGAACATCAGGTAGGTTTAGGGTGTCTTTGGGGTGGATCTATGGTATTTGGGGTTTTCTTCCAGTTTTGGGGGTGATGCCGTTCTTGTTTGGGGTGTTTTTGACGTTTTTTGGGTTCTCTGTTGTGTTTTGTTGGGTTCTCGTTGGTCATCGTGTTGGAAAAGGGTAAATTGTTGTTTTTGGAGAACATCAGGTAGGTTTAGGGTGGTTTTGGGGTGGATCTATGGTATTTGGGGTTTTCTTCTATTTTTTGGCATGATCCTGTTCTTTTTTGGGGTGTTTTGGACGTGTTTTTGGGTCTCCGTTGGGTTTTGTTGTGTTCTTGTTGGTCATTATGTTAAATAGGTGTGGATTGTGGGTTTTGGAGAACATCAGGTAGGTTTAGGGTGGTTTTGGCGTGTATCTGTGGTTTTGGGGGATTTTCTTCCAATTTTGGGGGTGATGCCGTTCTTGTTTGGGGTGCTTTTGACGTGTTTTGTGGTCTCCGTTGGGTTTCGTTGGGTTCTTGTTGGTCGTTAAGGTAAATGGGAGTGGATTTTAGGTTTTGGAGAAGATCACGTGAGTTTAGGGTGGTGTTGGGCGGAAATTCATAGTATTTGGTTTTTTTCTTCTGATCCAGTTCTTTTTTGGGGTACTTTTGACATGTTTTGGGGTCTCCGTTGGGTTTTGTTGGGTTTTCCGTGGTCATCATGGTGGAAAAGTGTAAATTGTGGGTTTTGGAGAACATCACGTAGGTTTAGGGGGACTTTTAGGGCAGATTCATGGTTTTTGCGGTTTTCTTCTGTATTTTTTGGGTGGTCCCGTACGTTTTTGGGAAGTTTTTGAGGTGTTTGGGGGTCTCTTTGGGTTTTGTTGGGTTCTCGTTGGTCATGATGGTGGATAAAGGTAAATGGTGGTGTTTGGAGAACATCAGGTGAGTTTAAGGTTTTTTGGGGAGTGAATCTATGGTTTGGGGGGATTTCTTCTGTTTTTTAGGGTTTCCTTCTCTTCTTGGGGTGGTACTGTTCTTTTTTGGGGTGTTTTTGACGTGTTTTTGGGTCCATGTTGGGTTTCGTTTGGTTCTCGTTGGTCGTTAAGGTAAATGGGTGCGGATTGCGGGTTTTGGAGTTGATTAGGTTACTTAAGGGTGGTTTTGGTATTGGATTCGTGCTTTTTCGGGATTTCCTTCCAGTTTTCTGGGTTATCCCGCTCTTGATTGGGGTGTTTTTGACATATTTTGGGGTCTCTGTTGGGTTTTGTTGCGTTTTCCGTGGTCATCGTGGTGGAAAAGTGTAAACGGTGGGTTTTGGAGAACATCAGATAGGTTTAGGGTGATTTTGGGGTGGATCTATTGTTTTGGTGATTTTCTTTCTTTTTTGGGGGTGATCCTGTTTTTTGGGGGGTATTTTTGACGTGTTTTGGGGTCTCCATTGGGTATCGTTGGGTTTTGCGTGGTCATCAGGTTGGAAAAGGTAAATTGTGGGTTTTGGAGAAGATCAGGTAGCTTTAGGGTGGTTTTGGCGTGGATCTATGGTATTTGGGCTTTTCTTCTGTTTTTTTTTGGGATGATCCTGTTCTTGTTTGCGTTGTTTTTTACGTGTTTTGGGGTCTCTGTTTTGTTTCGTTGTGTTTTCCGTGGTCATCATGGTGGAAAAGAGTTTATTGTGGGTTTTGGAGAACATCAGGTAGGTTTAGGGTTTCTTTGGGATTGGATCCGTGCTTTTTGGGGATTTTCTTCCAGTTTTGGGGGTGATCCCGTTTTTGTTTGGGGTGTTTTTGTCGTTTTTTGGGGTCTCCATTGGGTTTCGTTGGGTTTTCCATGGTCATCATGGTGGAAAAGTGTAAATTGTGGGTTTTGGAGAAGGTCAGGTAGGTTTAGGGTGGTTTTGGGGTGGATCTATGGTTTTGCGGGATTTTCCTCCAGTTTTGTTGTTGATCAGGTTCTTGTTTGGGTGTTTTTGACGTGTTTTGGGGTCTCCGTTGCGTATCGTTTGGTTTTCCGTGGTCACCCTAGTGGAAAAGAGTAAGTTGTGGGTTTTGGAGAAGATCAGGGTGCTTTAGGGTGGTTTTGGGGTGGATCTATGGAATTTGGGCCTTTATTCTGTTTTTTGGGATGATCCTGGTCTTGTTTGCGTTGTTTTTGACGTGTTTTGGGGTCTCCGTTGGGTTTCGTTTGGTTTTCCGTGGTCATCCTAGTGGAAAAGAGTAAGTTGTGGGTTTTGGAGAAGATCAGGTAGGTTTAGGGTGCTTTTTGGTAGGATATGTGGTATTTGGCATTTTGTTCTATTTTTTGGGTTAATTCTGTTCTTTTTTGGGTGTTTTTGGCGTGTTTTGCGGTCTCTGTTGGGTTTTGTTAGGTTCTCGTTGGTCATCAAGGTAAATGGGAGTGGATCGTGGGTTTTGGAGAAGATCAGGTTAGTTTACGGCGGTTTGGGTGGGAAACTCATAGTTTTTGGTGTTTTTTCTTCTGATCCCTGTCTTTTTTGGGGTGTTTTAGACGTGTTTTGGGGTCTCCGTTGGGTTTCGTTGGGTTTTCCGTGGTCATCATGGTGGAAAAGGGTAAATTGTGGGTTTTGGAGAACATCAGGTAGGTTTAGGGCGGTTTTGAGGTAGATCAATGGTTTTGAGGTGTTTTCTTCCAGTTTTGGGGGTGATCCCGTTCTTGTTTGGGGTGTTTTTGACGTGTTTTGGGGTCTCCGTTGGGCTTCGTTGTCTTCTCGTTGGTCGTTAATTTAAATGGGTGTGGATTGTGGGTTTTGGAGAAGATCAAGTGAGTTTAGAGTGGTTTGGGGGTTGGATCCGTGCTTTTTGGAGATTTTCTTCTAGTTTTGGGGGTGATCCCGTTCTTGTTTGGGGTGTTTTTGACATATTTTGGGATCTCCGTTGGGTTTTGTTGGGTTTTCCGTGTTCATCGTGGTGTAAAAGGGTAAATTGTGGGTTTTGGAGAAGATCAGGTAGGTTTAGGGTGGTTTTGGGGTGGATCTATGGTTTTGGGGGTTTTCTTTCGTTTTTGGGGGTGATCCTGTTCTATTCTGGGGTGTTTTTGACGTGTTTTGTGGTCTCCTTTGGGTTTCGTTGGGTTTTCCTTGGTCATCATATTGGAAAAAAGTCAATTGTGGGTTTTGGAGAAGATCAGGGTGCTTTAGGGTGGTTTTGGGGTGGATCTATGGAATTTGGGCCTTTATTCTGTTTTTTGGGATGATCCTGGTCTTGTTTGTGTTGTTTTTGACGTGTTTTGGGGTCTCCGTTGGGTTTCGTTGGCTTCTCGTTGGTCGTTAAGTTAAATGGGAGTGGATGGTGGGTTTTGCAGAAGATCAGGTGAGTTTAGGGTGGTTTGGGGGTTGGATCCGTGCTTTTTGGGGATTTTCTTCCTGTTTTGGGGGTGATGCCGTTTTTGTTTGCGGTGTTTTTGACGTGTTTTGGGGTCTCCGTTGGGTTTCGTTGGGTTTTCCCTGGTCATCATGGTGGAAAAGGGTAAATTGTGGGTTTTGGAGAAGATCAGGTAGGTTTAGGGTGGTTTTGGGGTGGATCTGTGGTTTTGAGGGATTTTCTTCCAGTTTTTGTGTGATCCAATTCGTGTTTGCATTGGTTTTGCCTGTTTTGCGGTCTCGGTTGTGTTTCTTTTGTTTTTCCGTGGTCATCATGGTGGAAAAGGGTAAGTTGCGGGTTTTGGAGAACATCAGGTAGGTTTGGGGGGACTTTGGGGGTGGATTCTTGGTATTTGGGTTTTCTTCTCTTTTTTTAGGGTGATCCCTTTCTTTTTTGGGGTGTTTTTGACGTGTTTTGCGGTCTTTGTTCGGTTTCTATGGGTTCTCGTTTGACGTTAAGGTAAATGGGAGCGAATTGTGGGTTTTGGAGAAGATCATGTGAGTTTAGTGTGGTTTTGGGGGGAAATTCAGAGTTTTTGGTGTTTTTTCTTCTGATCCCGTTCTTTTTTGGGGTGTTTTAGACGTGTTTTGGGGTCTCCGTTGGGTTTCGTTGGGTTTTCCGTGGTCATCATGGTGGAAAAGGGTAAATTGTGGGTTTTGGAGAACATCAGGTAGGTTTAGGGTGGTTTTGAGGTGCATCTATGGTTTTGAGGTGTTTTCTTCCAGATTTGGGAGTGATCCCGTTCTTGTTTGGGGTGTTTTTGACGTGTTTTGGGGTCTCCGTTTGGTTTCGTTGGCTTCTCGTTAATCGTTAATTTAAATGGGTGTGGATTGTGGATTTTGGAGAAGACCAGGTGAGTTTAGAGTTGTTTGGGGGTTGGATCCGTGCTTTTTGGAGATTTTCTTCCAGTTTTGTGGGTGATCCCGTTTTTGTTTGGGGTGTTTTTGACGTGTTTTGGGGTCTCCGTTGGGTTTCGTTTGGTTTTCCATGGTCATCGTGGTGGAAAAGTGTAAATTGTGGGATTTCGAGAAGATCGGGTAGGTTTAGAGTGGTTTTGGGGTGGATCTATGGTGTTGGGGGTTTTCTTTCGTTTTTGGGGGTGATCCTGTTCCTTTCTAGGTTGTTTTTGACGTGTTTTGGGGGCTCTGTTGGGTTTCGTTGAGTTTTCCATGGTCATCATGTTGGAAAAAAGTCAATTGTGGGTTTTGGAGAAGATCAGGGTGCTTTAGGGTGGTTTTGGGGTGGATCTATGGAATTTGGGCCTTTATTCTGTTTTTTTGGGTTGATCCTGTTCTTCTTTGCGTTGTTTTTGACGTGTTAAATGGGTGTGGATTGTGGATTTTGGAGAAGATCAGGTGAGTTTAGAGTTGTTTGGGGGTTGGATCCGTGCTTTTTGGAGATTTTCTTCCAGTTTTGTGGGTGATCCCGTTTTTGTTTGGGGTGTTTTTGACGTGTTTTGGGGTCTCCGTTTGGTTTCGTTGGGTTTTCCGTGGTCATCATGGTGGAAAAGTGTAAATTGTGGGTTTTGTAGAAGATCAGGTAGGCTTAGGGTGGTTTTGGGGTGGATCTATGGTGTTGGGGGTTTTCTTTCGTTTTTGGGGGTGATCCTGTTCCTTTCTAGGTTGTTTTTGACGTGTTTTGGGGGCTCTGTTGGGTTTCGTTGAGTTTTCCATGGTCATCATGTTGGAAAAAAGTCAATTGTGGGTTTTGGAGAAGATCAGGGTGCTTTAGGGTGGTTTTGGGGTGGATCTATGGAATTTGGGCCTTTATTCTGTTTTTTGGGTTGATCCTGTTCTTCTTTGCGTTGTTTTTGACGTGTTTTGGGGTCTCCGTTGGGTTTCGTTGGGTTTTCCATGGTCATCATGGTGGAAAAGTGTAAATTGTGGGTTTTGGAGAACATCAGGTAGGCTTAGGGTGGTTTTGGGGTGGATCTATGGCTTTGGGGGTATTCTTTCGTTTTTGGGTGTGATCCTGTTCTTGTTTGCGGTGTTTTTGACGTGTTTTGGGGTCTCCGTTTGGTTTCGTTGTGTTCTCGTTGGTCGTTAAGTTAAATGGGAGTGGATGGTGGGTTTTGCAGAAGATCAGGTGAGTTTAGAGTGGTTTGGGGGTTGGATCCGTGCTTTTTGGGGATTTTCTTCCAGTTTTGGCGGTGATCCCGTTCTTGTTTGGGGTGTTTTTGACATGTTTTGGGGTCTCCGTTGGGTTTCGTTTGGTTTTCCGTGGTCTTCCTAGTTGAAAAGAGTAAGTTGTGGGTTTTGGAGAACATCAGGTAGGTTTAGGGTGGTTTTGAGGTGGATCTATAGTTTTGAGGGGTTATCTTTCAGTTTTTGGGTGATCCCATTCGTGTTTGCGGTGGTTTTGACGTGTTTTGGGGTCTCCGTTGCGTTTCGTTTGGTTTTCCGTGGTCATCATGGTGGAAAAGGGTAAGTTGCGGGTTTTGGAGAACATCAGGTAGGTTTGGGGGGACTTTGGGGGTGGATTCTTGGTATTTGGGGTTTTCTTCTCTTTTTTGGGGGGTGATCCCTTTCTTTTTTGGGGTGTTTTTGACGTGTTTTGTGGTCTTTGTTGGGTTTCATTGGGTTCTCGTTTGACGTTAACGTAAATGTGAGCGGATTGTGGGTTTTGGAGAAGATCATGTGAGTTTAGTGTGGATTTGGGGGGCAATGCATAGTTTTTGGTGATTTTTCTTCTGATCCCATTCTTTTTTGGGGTGTTTTTGACGTGTTTTGGGGTCTCCGTTGGGTTTCGTTGGGTTTTCCGTGGTCATCATGGTGGAAAAGGGTAAATTGTGGGTTTTGGAGAACATCAGGTAGGTTTAGGGTGGTTTTGGGGTGGATCTATAGTTTTGGGGGTTTTCTTTCGTTTTTGGGGGTGATCCTGTTCCTTTCTGGGGTGTTTTTGACGTGTTTTGGGATCTCCGTTGGGTTTTGTTGGGTTTTGCGTGGTCAACATGTTGGAAAAGTGTGAATTGTGGGTTTTGGAGAAGTTCAGGTAGGTTTAGGGTTGTTTTGGGGTGGATCTATGGAATTCGGGCCTTTATTCTGTTTTTTTGGGTGATCCTGTTCTTGTTTACGGTGTTTTTGACGTGTTTTGGGGTCTCCGTTGGGATTCGCTGGGTTCTCGATGGTCGTTAAGTTAAATGGGAGTGGATGGTGGGTTTTGCAGAAGATCAGGTAAGTTTAGGGTGGTTTGGGGGTTGGATCCGTGCTTTTGGGGATTTTCGTTCGTTTTTGGTTGTGATCCCGTTCTTTTTTGGGGTGTTTTTGACTTTTTTTTTGTGGTCTCCGTTGGGTTTCGTTGCGTTTTCCATGGTCATCATGGTGGAAAAGTGTAAATTGTTGGTTTTGGAGAAGACCAGGTAGGTTTAGGGTGGTTTTGGGGTGGATCTATGGCTTTGGGGGTTTTCTTTCGTTTTTGGGTGTGATCCTGTTCTTGTTTGCGGTGTTTTTGACGTGTTTTGGGGTCTCCGTTTGGTTTCGTTGTGTTCTCGTTGGTCGTTAAGTTAAATGGGAGTGGATGGTGGGTTTTGCAGAAGATCAGGTGAGTTTAGAGTGGTTTGGGGGTTGGATCCGTACTTTTTGTGGATTTTCTTCCAGTTTTGGCGTTGATCCCGTTCTTTTTTGGGGTGTTTTTGAAGTTTTTGGGGTCTCCATTGGGTTTTGTTGGGTTTTCCGTGGTCAACATGTTGGAAAAGTGTGAATTGTGGGTTTTGGAGAAGATCAGGTAGGTTTAGGGTGGTTTTGAGGTGGATCTATGGTTTTGAGGGGTTTTCTTCCAGTTTTGGGGGCGATCCCGTTTTTGTTTGTCGTGTTTTGGGGTGGATCTATGGAATTCGGGCCTTTATTCTGTTTTTTTGGGTGATCCTTTTCTTGTTTGCGGTGTTTTTGACGTGTTTTGGGGTCTCCGTTGGGTTTCGCTGGGTTCTCGATGGTCGTTAAGTTAAATGGGAGTGGATGGTGGGTTTTGCAGAAGATCAGGTAAGTTTAGGGTGGTTTGGGGGTTGGATCCGTGCTTTTTGGGGATTTTCGTTCGTTTTTGGTTGTGATCCCGTTCTTTTTTGGGGTGTTTTTGACTTTTTTTTTGTGGTCTCCGTTGGGTTTCGTTGCGTTTTCCATGGTCAATCATGGTGGAAAAGTGTAAATTGTGGGTTTTGGAGAAGATCAGGTAGGTTTAGGGTGGTTTTGGGGTGGATCTATGGTTTTGCGGGATTTTCTTCCAGTTTTGTTGTTGATCCCGTTCTTGTTTGGGTGTTTTTGGCGTGTTTTGTGGTCTTTGTTGGGTTTTGTTTGGTTTTCCGTGGTCATCCTAGTGGAAAAGAGTAAGTTGTGGGTTTTGGAGAACATCAGGTAGGTTTAGGGTGCTTTTCGGGAGGATATGTGGTATTTGGCATTTTGTTCTATTTTTTGGGTTAATTCTGTTCTTTTCTGGGTGTTTTTGGCGTGTTTTGGGGTCTCTGTTGGGTTTCGTTAGGTTCTCGTTGGTCGTCAAGGTAAATGGGAGTGGATTGTGGGTTTTGGAGAAGATCAGGTTAGTTTACGGCGGTTTGGGGGGGAAATTCATAGTTTTTGGTGTTTTTTCTTCTGATCCCGTTCTTTTTTGGGGTGTTTTAGACGTGTTTTGGGGTCTCCGTTGGGTTTCGTTGGGTTTTCCGTGGTCATCATGGTGGAAAAGGGTAAATTGTGGGTTTTGGAGAACATCAGGTAGGTTTAGGGTGGTTTTGAGGTGAATCTATGGTTTTGAGGGGTTTTCTTCCAGCTTTTGGGTGATCCCATTCGTGTTTGCGGTGGTTTTGACGTGTTTTGGGGTCTCCGTTGGGTTTCGTTTGGTTTTCCGTGGTCATGATGGTGGAAAAGGGTAAGTTGCGGGTTTTGGAGAACATCAGGTAGGTTTGGGGGGACTTTGGGGGTGGATTCTTGGTATTTGGGGTTTTCTTCTCTTTTTTTGGGGTGATCCCTTTCTTTTTTGGGGTGTTTTAGACGTGTTTTTCGGTCTTTGTTGGGTTTCATTGGGTTCTCGTTTGACGTTAATATAAATGGGAGCGGATTGTGGGTTTTGGAGAAGATCATGTGAGTTTAGTGTGTTTTTGGGGGGCAATGCATAGTTTTTGGTGTTTTTTCTTCTGATCCCATTCTTTTTTGGGGTGTTTTAGACGTGTTTTGGGGTCTCCGTTGGGTTTCGTTGGGTTTTCCGTGGTCATCATGGTGGAAAAGTGTAAATTGTGGGTTTTGGAGAACATCAGGTAGGTTTAGGGTGGTTTTGGGGTGGATCTATAGTTTTGGGGGTTTTCTTTCGTTTTTGGGGGTGATCCTGTTCCTTTCTGGGGTGTTTTTGACGTGTTTTGGGATCTCCGTTGGGTTTTGTTGGGTTTTGCGTGGTCATCATG
>NW_028136852.1:70000-122461 GCF_965140915.1 Aythya marila | reverse complement strand
CACAATCCACTCCCATTTCCCTTAAGGACCAACGAGAATCCAACTAAAACCCAACGGAGACCCCAAAACAAGTCAAAAACACCCCAAACAAGAACAGGATAACCCCTAAAAAAGAAAGAAAACCCCCAAAAAAAATAGATCCACCCCAAAACCACACTAAACCTACCTGATGTTCTCCAAATCCCAAAGTCCACTCCCAACAAACTTAAAACACATTAGGAAATCAACAAAACGCAACGGAAACCCCAAAACACGTCAAAAACACCACAAAAAAAAAAAAGCGGGATCACCCCCAAAACCGAAAGAAAACCCTAAAAGCCGTCGATCCACCCCAAAAGTCCCCTAAACCTACCGGATGTTCTCCAATACCCACAATTTACACGTTTTCACCATGATGAACAACAAGAACCCAACAAAAACCAACGGAGACCCCAAAACACGTCAAAAACACCCCAAAAAAGAACTGAATCAGAAGAAAAAACACCAAAAACTATGAATTTCCCCGCAAAACCACCCTAAACTCACCTGATCTTCTTCAAAACCCACAATCCACTCCCATTTCCCTTAAGGACCAACGAGAATCCAACTAAAACCCAACGGAGACCCCAAAACAAGTCAAAAACACCCCAAACAAGAACGGAATCACCCCCAAAACTGGAAGAAAATCCCCAAAAAACATAGATCCACCCCAAAACGACACTAAACCTACCTGATGTTCTCCAAAACACGCAAGTTAAACTTTTCCAACATGATGAAAAACAAGAACCCAACAAAACCCAAAAGGAGACACCAAAACACGTCAAAAACACCCCAAAAAAGAAAGGGATCACCCATAAACTGGAAGAAAATCCCCAAAAAGCACAGATCCAATCCCAAAACCAGCCTAAACCTACCTGATGTTCTCCAAAACCCACAAATTTACCCTTTTCCACCATGATGACCATGGAAAACCCAATGAAACCCAATGGAGACAAAAAACGTGCCAAAAAAAAAAAAAAAAAAAAAACAAAAAAGAACAAAAAAGAACAGGATCTCCCCCAAAAACAGAAGAAAAACCCAAATGCCATAGATCCACCCCAAAAGTCCCCCTAAGCCTACCTGATGTTCTCCAAAACTCACAATTTACCCTTTTTCACAATGATGACCAACGAGAACCCAACAAAACCCAACGGACAACCCCAAAACACGTCAAAAACACCCCAAAAAAGAACAGGATCACCCCAAAAAACAGAAGAAAACCCCAAATACCATGAATCCACCCCAAAAGTCCCCCTAAACCTACCTGAAGTTCTCCAAAACCCACAATTTACCCTTTTCCACCAAGATGCCAACAGAAAACCCAACAAAACTCAACAGAGACATCAAAACATGTCAAAAACACCCCAAAAAAGAACGGGATAACCCCCAAAACTGGAAGAAAATCCCCCAAAAGCATGGATCCAATCCCAAAACCACCCTAAACCTACCTGATCTTCTCCAAATCCCAAAGTCCACTCCCAACCACCATAAAACCCATTAGGAACTCAACAAAACGCAACAGAAACCCCAAAACACCTCAAAAACACCCCAAAAGCAAACCGGATCAGAAGAAAATACGTGATTTAACCCCAAGAAAACCCTTAAACCTACCTGATCTTCTCCAAATCCCAAAATCCACTCCCACCCACCATAAAACCCATTAGGAACTCAACAAAACGCAACGGAAACCACAAAACACGTCAAAAACACCCCAAAAAAGAACTGGATCAGAAGAAAAAAAAAAACAAAACTATGCATTTCCCTCCCAAATCACCCTAAACTCACCTGATCTTCTTCAAAACCCACAATCCACTCCCATTTAGCTTAACGACCAACGAGAACCCAACAAAACCCAACGGAGACCCCAAAAACGTCAAAAACACCCCAAAAAAGAACTGGTTCAACCCCCAACAACGAAAGAAAACCCCAAAAGCCATAGATCCACACCAAAAGTCCCCCTAAACCTACCTGATGTTCTCCAAAACCCACAATTTACCATTTTCCGCCACGATGACCAACGAGTACACAACAAAACCCAACGGAGACCCCCAAACACCTCAAAAATTTCCCAAAAAAGAACGGGACCACCCCAAGAAACAGAAGAAAACACCAAAAAACATGACTCTGCCCCAAAAGTCCCCTAAACCTACCTGATGTTCTCCAAAAGCCACAATTTACACTTTTTCACCATGATGACCAACAAGAACCCAACTAAAACCCAACGGAGACCCCCAAAACAACACCTTATAAACACCCCAAAAAAGAACAGGATCACCAAAAAAAAACAGAAGAAAAGACCAAATACCATGAATCCACCCCAAAATTCCCCTAAACCTATCTGAAGTTCTCCAAAACACACAATTTACAATTTTCCACCACCATGACCACGGAAAACCCAAGGAACACCAACGGAGACCCCAAAACACGTCAAAAACACCCCAAAAAAGAACGGGACCACCCCAAGAAACAAAAGAAAATCCCCCAAAACCATAGATCCAATCCCAAAACCAACCTAAACCTACCTGATGTTCTCCAAAACCAACAATTTACCCTTTTCCACCATGATGACCACGGAAAACGCAACGAAACCCAATGGAGACCCCAAAACACGTCAAAAACACCCCCAAAATGAATTGGATCACCCCCCCCCAAAAAAAAAAAAAAAAACAGAAGAAAACCCCATATATCATGAATCCACCCCAAAAGTCCCCCTAAACCTACCTGATGTTCTCCAAAACCCACAATTTACACTTTTCCACCATGATGACAACGGAAAACCCAACGAAACCCAACGAAGAACCCAAAACACGTCAGAAACACCCCAAAAATGAATTCGATCACCCCAAAACTGGAACAAAATCCCCCAAAACCATAGATCCACCCCCAAAACACCCTAAATCTACCTGATGTTCTCCAAAACCCACAATTTACACTTTTCCACCATGATGACCACGGAAAACCCAACGAAACCCAACGGAGAACCCAAAACACGTCAAAAACACCCCAAACAAGAACAGGATCACCCCCAAAACCAAAGAAAACCCCAAAAAGCACGGATCCAATCCCAAAACCACTCTAAACGTACCTGATCTTCTCCAAATCCAAATGTCCACTCCCAACCACCATAAAACCCATTAGGAACTCAACGAAACCCAACGGAAACCCCAAAACACGTCAAAAACACCCCAGAAAAGAACTGAATCAGAAGAAAAAACACCAAAAACTATGAATTTCCCCGCAAAACCACCCTAAACTCACCTGATCTTCTTCAAAACCCACAATCCACTCCCATTTCCCTTAAGGACCAACGAGAATCCAACTAAAACCCAACGGAGACCCCAAAACAAGTCAAAAACACCCCAAACAAGAACAGGATAACCCCTAAAAAAGAAAGAAAACCCCCAAAAAAATAGATCCACCCCAAAACCACACTAAACCTACCTGATGTTCTCCAAATCCCAAAGTCCACTCCCAACAAACTTAAAACACATTAGGAAATCAACAAAACGCAACGGAAACCCCAAAACACGTCAAAAACACCACAAAAAAAAAAAAGCGGGATCACCCCCAAAACCGAAAGAAAACCCTAAAAGCCGTCGATCCACCCCAAAAGTCCCCCTAAACCTACCGGATGTTCTCCAATACCCACAATTTACACGTTTTCACCATGATGAACAACAAGAACCCAACAAAAACCAACGGAGACCCCAAAACACGTCAAAAACACCCCAAAAAAGAACTGAATCAGAAGAAAAAACACCAAAAACTATGAATTTCCCCGCAAAACCACCCTAAACTCACCTGATCTTCTTCAAAACCCACAATCCACTCCCATTTCCCTTAAGGACCAACGAGAATCCAACTAAAACCCAACGGAGACCCCAAAACAAGTCAAAAACACCCCAAACAAGAACGGAATCACCCCCAAAACTGGAAGAAAATCCCCAAAAAACATAGATCCACCCCAAAACGACACTAAACCTACCTGATGTTCTCCAAAACACGCAAGTTAAACTTTTCCAACATGATGAAAAACAAGAACCCAAAAAAACCCAACAGAGACCCCAAAACATGTCAAAAACACCCCAAAAAAGAACGGGATCACCCCCAAAACTGGAAGAAAATTCCGCCCCAAAAAATTTACAATTTTCACCATGATGACCAACATGAACCAAACGAAAACCCAAAAGGAGACACCAAAACACGTCAAAAACACCCCAAAAAAGAAAGGGATCACCCATAAACTGGAAGAAAATCCCCAAAAAGCACAGATCCAATCCCAAAACCAGCCTAAACCTACCTGATGTTCTCCAAAACCCACAAATTTACCCTTTTCCACCATGATGACCATGGAAAACCCAACGAAACCCAATGGAGACAAAAAACGTGCCAAAAAAAACAAAAAACAAAAAACAAAAAAGAACAGGATCTCCCCCAAAAACAGAAGAAAAACCCAAATGCCATAGATCCACCCCAAAAGTCCCCCTAAGCCTACCTGATGTTCTCCAAAACCCACAATTTACCCTTTTTCACAATGATGACCAACGAGAACCCAACAAAACCCAACGGACAACCCCAAAACACGTCAAAAACACCCCAAAAAAGAACAGGATCACCCCAAAAAACAGAAGAAAACCCCAAATACCATGAATCCACCCCAAAAGTCCCCCTAAACCTACCTGAAGTTCTCCAAAACCCACAATTTACCCTTTTCCACCAAGATGCCAACAGAAAACCCAACAAAACTCAACAGAGACATCAAAACATGTCAAAAACACCCCAAAAAAGAACGGGATAACCCCCAAAACTGGAAGAAAATCCCCAAAAAGCATGGATCCAATCCCAAAACCACCCTAAACCTACCTGATCTTCTCCAAATCCCAAAGTCCACTCCCAACCACCATAAAACCCATTAGGAACTCAACAAAACGCAACAGAAACCCCAAAACACCTCAAAAACACCCCAAAAGCAAACCGGATCAGAAGAAAATACGTGATTTAACCCCAAGAAAACCCTTAAACCTACCTGATCTTCTCCAAATCCCAAAATCCACTCCCACCCACCATAAAACCCATTAGGAACTCAACAAAACGCAACGGAAACCCCAAAACACGTCAAAAACACCCCAAAAAAGAACTGGATCAGAAGAAAAAAAAAACAAAACTATGCATTTCCCTCCCAAATCACCCTAAACTCACCTGATCTTCTTCAAAACCCACAATCCACTCCCATTTAGCTTAACGACCAACGAGAACCCAACAAAACCCAACGGAGACCCCAAAAACGTCAAAAACACCCCAAAAAAGAACTGGTTCAACCCCAACAACGAAAGAAAACCCCAAAAGCCATAGATCCACACCAAAAGTCCCCCTAAACCTACCTGATGTTCTCCAAAACCCACAATTTACCATTTTCCGCCACGATGACCAACGAGTACACAACAAAACCCAACGGAGACCCCCAAACACCTCAAAAATTTCCCAAAAAAGAACGGGACCACCCCAAGAAACAGAAGAAAACACCAAAAAACATGACTCTGCCCCAAAAGTCCCCCTAAACCTACCTGATGTTCTCCAAAAGCCACAATTTACACTTTTTCACCATGATGACCAACAAGAACCCAACTAAAACCCAACGGAGACCCCAAAACACGTCATAAACACCCCAAAAAAGAACAGGATCACCCAAAAAAAAACAGAAGAAAAGACCAAATACCATGAATCCACCCCAAAATTCCCCTAAACCGATCTGAAGTTCTCCAAAACACACAATTTACAATTTTCCACCACCATGACCACGGAAAACCCAAGGAACACCAACGGAGACCCCAAAACACGTCAAAAACACCCCAAAAAAGAACGGGATCACCCCCAAAAACAAAAGAAAATCCCCCAAAACCATAGATCCAATCCCAAAACCAACCTAAACCTACCTGATGTTCTCCAAAACCAACAATTTACCCTTTTCCACCATGATGACCACGGAAAACGCAACGAAACCCAATGGAGACCCCAAAACACGTCAAAAACACCCCCAAAATGAATCGGATCACCCCCCCCCCCCAAAAAAAAAAAAACAGAAGAAAACCCCATATATCATGAATCCACCCCAAAAGTCCCCCTAAACCTACCTGATGTTCTCCAAAACCCACAATTTACACTTTTCCACCATGATGACAACGGAAAACCCAACGAAACCCAACGAAGAACCCAAAACACGTCAGAAACACCCCAAAAATGAATTCGATCACCCCAAAACTGGAACAAAATCCCCCAAAACCATAGATCCACCCCCAAAACACCCTAAATCTACCTGATGTTCTCCAAAACCCACAATTTACACTTTTCCACCATGATGACCACGGAAAACCCAACGAAACCCAACGGAGAACCCAAAACACGTCAAAAACACCCCAAACAAGAACAGGATCACCCCCAAAACCAAAGAAAACCCCAAAAAGCACGGATCCAATCCCAAAACCACTCTAAACGTACCTGATCTTCTCCAAATCCAAATGTCCACTCCCAACCACCATAAAACCCATTAGGAACTCAACGAAACCCAACGGAAACCCCAAAACACGTCAAAAACACCCCAGAAAAGAACTGAATCAGAAGAAAAAACACCAAAAACTATGAATTTCCCCGCAAAACCACCCTAAACTCACCTGATCTTCTTCAAAACCCACAATCCACTCCCATTTCCCTTAAGGACCAACGAGAATCCAACTAAAACCCAACGGAGACCCCAAAACAAGTCAAAAACACCCCAAACAAGAACAGGATAACCCCTAAAAAAGAAAGAAAACCCCCAAAAAAATAGATCCACCCCAAAACCACACTAAACCTACCTGATGTTCTCCAAAACACGCAAGTTAAACTTTTCCAACATGATGAAAAACAAGAACCCAAAAAAACCCAACAGAGACCCCAAAACATGTCAAAAACACCCCAAAAAAGAACGGGATCACCCCCAAAACTGGAAGAAAATTCCCCCCCCCAAAATTTACAATTTTCACCATGATGACCAACATGAACCAAACGAAAACCCAAAAGGAGACACCAAAACACGTCAAAAACACCCCAAAAAAGAAAGGGATCACCCATAAACTGGAAGAAAATCCCCAAAAAGCACAGATCCAATCCCAAAACCAGCCTAAACCTACCTGATGTTCTCCAAAACCCACAAATTTACCCTTTTCCACCATGATGACCATGGAAAACCCAACGAAACCCAATGGAGACAAAAAACGTGCCAAAAAAAAAAAAAAAACCAAAAAACAAAAAAGAACAGGATCACCTCCAAAAACAGAAGAAAAACCCAAATGCCATAGATCCACCCCAAAAGTCCCCCTAAGCCTACCTGATGTTCTCCAAAACCCACAATTTACCCTTTTTCACAATGATGACCAACGAGAACCCAACAAAACCCAACGGACAACCCCAAAACACGTCAAAAACACCCCAAAAAAGAACAGGATCACCCCAAAAAACAGAAGAAAACCCCAAATACCATGAATCCACCCCAAAAGTCCCCCTAAACCTACCTGAAGTTCTCCAAAACCCACAATTTACCCTTTTCCACCAAGATGCCAACAGAAAACCCAACAAAACCCAACAGAGACATCAAAACATGTCAAAAACACCCCAAAAAAGAACGGGATAACCCCCAAAACTGGAAGAAAATCCCCAAAAAGCATGGATCCAATCCCAAAACCACCCTAAACCTACCTGATCTTCTCCAAATCCCAAAGTCCACTCCCAACCACCATAAAACCCATTAGGAACTCAACAAAACGCAACGGAAACCCCAAAACACGTCAAAAACACCCCAAAAAAGAACTGGATCAGAAGAAAAAAAAAAAACAAAACTATGCATTTCCCTCCCAAATCACCCTAAACTCACCTGATCTTCTTCAAAACCCACAATCCACTCCCATTTAGCTTAACGACCAACGAGAACCCAACAAAACCCAACGGAGACCCCAAAAACGTCAAAAACACCCCAAAAAAGAACTGGTTCAACCCCAACAACGAAAGAAAACCCCAAAAGCCATAGATCCACACCAAAAGTCCCCCTAAACCTACCTGATGTTCTCCAAAACCCACAATTTACCATTTTCCGCCACGATGACCAACGAGTACACAACAAAACCCAACGGAGACCCCCAAACACCTCAAAAATTTCCCAAAAAAGAACGGGACCACCCCAAGAAACAGAAGAAAACACCAAAAAACATGACTCTGCCCCAAAAGTCCCCCTAAACCTACCTGATGTTCTCCAAAAGCCACAATTTACAATTTTTCACCATGATGACCAACAAGAACCCAACTAAAACCCAACGGAGACCCCAAAACACGTCATAAACACCCCAAAAAAGAACAGGATCACCCAAAAAAAAACAGAAGAAAAGACCAAATACCATGAATCCACCCCAAAATTCCCCTAAACCTATCTGAAGTTCTCCAAAACACACAATTTACAATTTTCCACCACCATGACCACGGAAAACCCAAGGAATACCAACGGAGACCCCAAAACACGTCAAAAACACCCCAAAAAAGAACGGGATCACCCCCAAAAACAAAAGAAAATCCCCCAAAACCATAGATCCAATCCCAAAACCAACCTAAACCTACCTGATGTTCTCCAAAACCAACAATTTACCCTTTTCCACCATGATGACCACGGAAAACGCAACGAAACCCAATGGAGACCCCAAAACACGTCAAAAACACCCCCAAAATGAATCGGATCACCCCCCCCCCAAAAAAAAAAAAACAGAAGAAAACCCCATATATCATGAATCCACCCCAAAAGTCCCCCTAAACCTACCTGATGTTCTCCAAAACCCACAATTTACACTTTTCCACCATGATGACAACGGAAAACCCAACGAAACCCAACGAAGAACCCAAAACACGTCAGAAACACCCCAAAAATGAATTCGATCACCCCAAAACTGGAACAAAATCCCCCAAAACCATAGATCCACCCCAAAAACACCCTAAATCTACCTGATGTTCTCCAAAACCCACAATTTACACTTTTCCACCATGATGACAACGGAAAACCCAACGAAACCCAACGGAGAACCCAAAACACGTCAAAAACACCCCAAACAAGAACAGGATCACCCCCAAAACCAAAGAAAACCCCAAAAAGCACGGATCCAATCCCAAAACTACTCTAAACGTACCTGATGTTCTCCAAATCCAAATGTCCACTCCCAACCACCATAAAACCCATTAGGAACTCAACGAAACCCAACGGAAACCCCAAAACACGTCAAAAACACCCCAAAAAAGAACTGAATCAGAAGAAAAAACACCAAAAACTATGAATTTCCCCGCAAAACCACCCTAAACTCACCTGATCTTCTTCAAAACCCACAATCCACTCCCATTTCCCTTAAGGACCAACGAGAATCCAACTAAAACCCAACGGAGACCCCAAAACAAGTCAAAAACACCCCAAACAAGAACAGGAT
The DNA here is from genome assembly GCF_965140915.1 of Aythya marila. Classification (NCBI taxonomy): domain Eukaryota; kingdom Metazoa; phylum Chordata; class Aves; order Anseriformes; family Anatidae; genus Aythya; species Aythya marila. The sequence goes on along the minus strand of NW_028136852.1, from coordinate 112,952 downwards.
AACCCCTAAAAAAGAAAGAAAACCCCCAAAAAAATAGATCCACCCCAAAACCACACTAAACCTACCTGATGTTCTCCAAAACACGCAAGTTAAACTTTTCCAACATGATGAAAAACAAGAACCCAAAAAAACCCAACAGAGACCCCAAAACATGTCAAAAACACCCCAAAAAAGAACGGGATCACCCCCAAAACTGGAAGAAAATTCCCCCCCCCAAAATTTACAATTTTCACCATGATGACCAACATGAACCAAACGAAAACCCAAAAGGAGACACCAAAACACATCAAAAACACCCCAAAAAAGAAAGGGATCACCCATAAACTGGAAGAAAATCCCCAAAAAGCACAGATCCAATCCCAAAACCAGCCTAAACCTACCTGATGTTCTCCAAAACCCACAAATTTACCCTTTTCCACCATGATGACCATGGAAAACCCAACGAAACCCAATGGAGACAAAAAACGTGCCAAAAAAAAAAAAAAAACAAAAAACAAAAAAGAACAGGATCTCCCCCAAAAACAGAAGAAAAACCCAAATGCCATAGATCCACCCCAAAAGTCCCCCTAAGCCTACCTGATGTTCTCCAAAACCCACAATTTACCCTTTTTCACAATGATGACCAACGAGAACCCAACAAAACCCAACGGACAACCCCAAAACACGTCAAAAACACCCCAAAAAAGAACAGGATCACCCCAAAAAACAGAAGAAAACCCCAAATACCATGAATCCACCCCAAAAGTCCCCCTAAACCTACCTGAAGTTCTCCAAAACCCACAATTTACCCTTTTCCACCAAGATGCCAACAGAAAACCCAACAAAACCCAACAGAGACATCAAAACATGTCAAAAACACCCCAAAAAAGAACGGGATAACCCCCAAAACTGGAAGAAAATCCCCAAAAAGCACGGATCCAATCCCAAAACCACTCAACGTACCTGATCTTCTCCAAATCCAAATGTCCACTCCCAACCACCATAAAACCCATTAGGAACTCAACGAAACCCAACGGAAACCCCAAAACACGTCAAAAACACCCCAAAAAAGAACTGAATCAGAAGAAAAAACACCAAAAACTATGAATTTCCCCGCAAAACCACCCTAAACTCACCTGATCTTCTTCAAAACCCACAATCCACTCCCATTTCCCTTAAGGACCAACGAGAATCCAACTAAAACCCAACGGAGACCCCAAAACAAGTCAAAAACACCCCAAACAAGAACAGGATAACCCCTAAAAGAGAAAGAAAACCCCCCAAAAAATAGATCCACCCCAAAACCACACTAAACCTACCTGATGTTCTCCAAATCCCAAAGTCCACTCCCAACAAACTTAAAACACATTAGGAAATCAACAAAACGCAACGGAAACCCCAAAACACGTCAAAAACACCACAAAAAAAAAAAGCGGGATCACCCCCAAAACCGAAAGAAAACCCTAAAAGCCGTTGATCCACCCCAAAAGTCCCCCTAAACCTACCTGATGTTCTCCAATACCCACAATTTTCCCGTTTTCACCATGATGAACAACAAGAACCCAACAAAAACCAACGGAGACCCCAAAACACGTCAAAAACACCCCAAAAAAGAACTGAATCAGAAGAAAAAACACCAAAAACTATGAATTTCCCCGCAAAACCACCCTAAACTCACCTGATCTTCTTCAAAACCCACAATCCACTCCCATTTCCCTTAAGGACCAACGAGAATCCAACTAAAACCCAACGGAGACCCCAAAACAAGTCAAAAACACCCCAAAAAAGAATGGGATCACCCCCAAAAAAACAGAAAAAAAAAACAAATACCATGAATCCACCCCAAAAGTCCCCCTAAACCTACCTGATGTTCTCCAAAACCCACAATTTACACTTTTCCACCATGATGACCACGGAAAACCCAACGAAACCCAACGGTTTAAAGAAAATTAAGCAAAAGAATTTTCATTGTGTCTAGGCAAGCATTATGCAGCTCCTTACTTCAGCAGGGAGCTTTCGCAACTCCCGCTCCTCAAACAGAACTCCTTGTTTTTATAATACAAAAGACAATGAACAAACATTTATGGTGTATTACCCTAAGTTTTTGGGTTAGGGTTTTTTGCGTCTTAATGTTTTGGGATTAGGGTTTGGAGCGCCCTAAGTTTTTGGGCTAGGGCTTTGAGCATTCCTAACGTTTTGGGTTGGGTTTGGGTTTTGAGCATCCTAAGATTTTGGGTTGGGGGTTTTAGGCATAGGTCTTCAGGGGTTTAGTGTGGTAAATAGTTTGGGTTAGGTCTGTAGGAGTTTCGAGGTTTTTTTGGATGTTAGGGCTTGAGGCTTTTTTTGTAAGGGCGGTGAGGGTTCCAGTGAGTGCTGGTAAATGCAGTTCTCGAGCACTCGGCCTGTGATTGGCCATGCTGGCTGTGCGGGGAATGCTGGTAAGTGTAGTTTTCCAGCACTGGGAGGCCATGTTGTGTGCCCAGAGCATGCCGGGAGATGTAGTTCTCGGGACTCCGGACTTCCGGGAGGCCATGTTGCGTTCCCAGAGTATGCCGGGAAATGTAGTTTTAGGATTCGGGACTTCCGGGAGGCCATGTTGAATGCCCAGAGCATACCGGGAGATGTAGTTCTCGGGAACTAGGGTTAGGGTTAGGGGCTAGGGCTGGGGCTAGAGTTAGGGTTTCGGGTGAGGGTTGGGGTTGGGGGTTATTGTTAGGGTTAGTGGTTTAGGGTTAGGCTTAGAAGGTTATGGTTAGGGATAGGTTAGGGGTAGGTTTAGAGGGTTAGGGTAAGGGTTAGGGGTTAGGGGTTGGGACTGTGGTTAGGCTTAGGGTAAGGGTTAGGGTGAGGGTATTAGGGTTGGGGTTCGGGTTCAGATTAGGGTAAGGGTTAGGGCAAAGGTAAGTGTTAGGGTAAGGCTAAGGGTAAGGCTTAGGGTGAGGATAAGGTTTAGGGAAAGGGTTAGGTTTAGGGTAAGGGTAGGGTAAGGATTAGGGTAAGGGTAAGGATTAGGGTTAGGTTTAGGGTAAGAATAAGGGTAAGCTAATGGTTAGGATAAGGGTAAGGGTTAGGGTAAAGGTTTTCATTTGTTAATGCTGAAACGCAGTATGCAATCTGGGACGTCACAGCCAGAGCTGCCTATGGCAAGGTGAGAGAGGAAAAGATGGAGCAGATGTTCTACTCCTAGTTTTTTCTTTATACGTAAATAAAAGTTTGAGCTAATTCAAGTTGGAAGAGTTCCAATTACTTGCTTGGTCATAATGTCTTTTAATATTGAAAGCTGCAGCAAAAGCATGGGGATTTTTGCTTCTAGAAACACCCTAGTTCTCTTGTCTGCACTATGCATGCTTTTGAGCTAAAACTGATTAAAAAATAAAAAGAAAAATCACACACACACACAAAAAAAAAAAAACCACACACCACAGCTGCTGCTGCTCTCTTCCTACTTCCTTGTGCTTTGCCCCTACCCTTCCCAGGTGATTGGGTTTGGGTGCTAGTCGGGGCCAAATGGTATGTGAGTCCCAGGCATCCCCTCAGAGAGCTCATTCTGCTTGGGCTGCTCTTTGGGGTGTTTGTTTTTCCTTCGGTCAGTTGCAGGCTTCTTCAGGTGGATGAGAGTTTATGGACTGATGCGTTTCCAAGTAGCGAGGGGTACGCACATCATTTTGAGGTAACAGCTAGTAGAATCTGTTAGAATAAACTAATGTAGTATTGATGCCTTTATTGCATGCAGTTCTTTATCAGGTGAGTAACTGTTGCGAGTAACTGAAGTCAATGTTACTTGGTGTGTTTGCTATGCAGTGCCTGTGCGGACTATTGCACGAGACACAGCTTTCTGACATCTGGCCCAGCAACTACTAAATAAGGGGAGGGGAGAAGCTGAAGAACGACCAAAGGACAAAGCCTGGGAGGAAGACTACGAGCCTTCAGTACGAGCGGCCCCCAGAGGGACCACCGGAGACTAATAACGCCTGCACCAGTGGGAGGGTTTGGATTCTGGGAACTAATTAGAATAACCCTGCCTTTTGTAGAAGTAGTAATGAATATGTATCAGCCTAGCAGCATAAAAACCAGCCGCCTGATGTAACTTGTGTGCGTCTTGGTGGAGCAGAGACTCCTGGCGCACCCAGCGCTGCTTGCTTACCTCTATTCCTTTAATAAATCATAAACATTAATTGTAAGCCTATTTGGGACTCGGTCATTTATTACAAGTGGGACCTCCCGATGGGTGGAAGCTGTCGGGATAGCTCGGGATGCTGAGGCGTGGTGCTGCAAGGAGGTTGGTGGTCGGTGGCGCCCTGGGGCAGGCCGAATTGGGAGGGGGCGAGGCGGCGGGTGGTCGGTGGCTTCTGTGGAAAAGGCGCTTGTATGGGGGGGCTGCGCATTCAGAGGAACCTTGACAGGCTGCAGATAGGGGTAGGCAGGAACCTTTTGAACTTCAGGAGAGGGAAATGCCAAGCCCTACCCCTAGGGCGAAACACCTCTGTTTACCAGCACTGGCTAGCTCGATACTGAATAAGCATTTCTTCATGGAAGGGGTGCTTTGCTATTAGAACAGGCTGCCCGGGGAAGTGGTAAGAGACCGGATCCTTGAAAGTATTGAAGAGACATGTGGACATAGCCCGGGAGTCCGGCCTCCGGCAGGGCGGGAGCTGGCTCTTCCGAGCCCCTGTGCTCCGGTCTTGTGCGACGCGTTTGCAAGCAGCACCGGGTGCCGGGTCCGACATCGGACGGTTCGGGGACGGCGATTCCGGGGCCGTCGGCTAGCGGGGGCCGGCTATGTCGTGTCCCGGGGATCCGACTTCAGGGGGCGTGGGGGCCGGCCGTGCAGTGAAGCGGGGGGCTGGCGTCCGCCGGCTTCCCAGAGAGCGGGCTTTCGGTCCCGTGCGGTTCGGTGGCCGGCCGTCCCGAAACCCTGGGCACCGGTCTTGTGCTAGACTCAGCGGGCTCCGGGGCCGAACTCGGCTTCTCGGGGCCGGCGGTCGCGGTGTCCAGGTGTCCCGCCTCGGGCGGCGCGGGGCCGGCTGTCCCTAGCAGCTGGGTTCCCAAGAGCTTCTGGGCTCCCAAGCGTCGCCCAAGACCGGATCCCAGAGAATCGGGACGGCCGGCCGCACCGCTGCGACTAGCACAAGCGTCTCCCGACAACGGAGCCCAGGAGCTTGCGAGGGTCAGATTCCGCGCCCCGGGATAGAGAAACGGGGAGCGCGGGTCGGCCGGCCGCAGCTTCGCACGGGACCGAACCCCCTGTCTCCGGCACGGCCAGACCCCGAGCCGGCAGACAGCAGCCTCCCGCTTCACGGCACAGTCGGCCCCCAACCCGCCCGAGTTCTGATCGCCGGGACACGGGACAGCCGGCCGCGCCGCCCGAGGCCGGACACCTGGAGCCCGGGACCGCCGTCCCTGACAAAGCCAAAGTCGGACCCGGCCCCCGCTGCGGCTAGCACACGCGTCGCCCAGGAACGCAGCCTAGGACCTCGGGACGGTCGCATCCCGCGCCTCCGGCAGGAGCTACCCGGGAGGGCAGGACGGCCTGCCGCAGCTCCGCAAGAGACCGAACCTGCTGGATTCCGGGACGGCCAGAGCCCGAGCCGGTGGGCAGCAGCCTCCCGCTTCACGGCTCGGCAGGCACCCACGTCGCCCGACTTCGGACCCACGGGACAGCCGGCACCCGCGCCGCCGGAGGCCGGACACACGGGCCTCGGGATCGCCGTCCCCGAACCGCACGAAGTCACACACGGTCTCCGGTGCGTCCAGCACACGCATCGCAAAGACCGGAGCCCAGATTATAGGATCAGCCAGCCCCGCGCCGCCCGAGGAAGGACCGGGAACCCGGTGCGCTTGGCACATGCGTCGCCCAAGAACGGCACCCAGGGCCGCGGGATGGTCGTGCGTCACGCAGCCCGAGTTCGGACCCCCGGAACACAGGACAACTGGCACCCGCGCCACCGGAGGACAGAATCCCGTGCCCCGGGATTGTGTTGTATTTTCTCCCCCTCCCTCTTTGAGGAGAGGGGGAGTGAGGGAGCGGTTGTGGTGGAGCTCGGCTGCCCACCTGAGTAAAACCACCACTGTCCTTTTTGGCGCCCAACGTGGGGCTCGAGGGTTGAGATAACAGTAGTATTGATTGAAGTATTTACAACTAACATATTGGTTGTCATAATGCTCGGTTTTCTGGTAATACTTTTCTCTGTGGATATGTTGTATATAGCCCACTCTCTGTTTTCTTTTTTCCTTTACATCCGATCGGAGAAAATGTTGAAGTCTGTGCTTGTTTTTTTTATCATGTTGTGCTGTAACATACTGGCCTTCAGTTTGGTTTGGTATTGAAGCCCGGCATTGTTATCCTCCTGGTCTCCTGGAGATTATCTTATTGACAATATTAGGAATTACAGTGCTTTCTTTTTTGCCCCCAGCAGTCAATCAGTGAATAATATCGGGTGTGGTGTCTTCTACTTTTCTCCCTGTGGGCTAATTACAGCAGCCTTTCAGTATCTTGGATACCCCTGGTGAGATATTATCCTCCTCTTACTAGGTGTAGTGTTTGTCTTCTTCCCCAAGGCAAAGCAGTTTATAAAGAATATTATCCAAGGACCTGTCCCCAGACAAAGTTGTGGGTGGCAAGGTGTGTGGGGGGATTTGGGCAGGAACCTATCACGGTTTTCTCCTCCAATGGTTCTAAATTTCACCCCTGAACAAGTACAAAATCCAAGAAAGTTGGTAGAATGTTTGAAAGATGTATGCCCTGACCCTGGCAATACTAGAGAACTCCACTAGCTGGCTGCACTCTGCTGGGGTCTGGCTTACGCCTATCAGATGTCAATTAACATTGCCCAGCACCCTCAAGGGGATAGGGAGGTTCTTGAATTTGATGATGAGACAGCACACACTGTGATCACCCCAGAGGACCGACCATCTTTGGTATCAGTCGCCCCCGTAGTAAAGACAAAACAGTGGAAACGGAGATCAGGTCGTTTAGTAAGGGAAGGAGCGCCTCCTATGGATGAGGGAGAAGAGGAAAAGGCAAGCGGCTCTAAAGCAGCGTTATCACGGCAACATCACGGAGACTGAAATCATAGATGAATCAGAAACTACTCGGTCTCTATCCTTGAGTGAGCTGCGAGAAATACGAAAAGCCTTCAGTCGCCGTCCAGGTGAGCACATCCTCACATGGCTGCTTTGACACTGGGATAGTGGGGCCAATACCCAACAGCTAGAAGGCAACGAAGCCAAGCAGCTGGGATCCCACAAGCCTCTGGGAAGATTGAGAGGTAAAATGGACTGTTAAAAACTATGCTGCGAGCATTGGGTGCTGCGACATGGAAACATTAGGATATAAACCTACCAGAGGCCACTTGGTTAGTTAACAACAGGGGGTCTGAAAGCCGTGCTGGTCCTGCTGAAACAAAACCCCTACACACTGTGGGAGAAGCCGAAGTCATTGTAGTGCATGTGGGGAAGTGGATGGGGAAGGCGGTGTGGGTTGCCCCTGCCATGGGAAAAGGCAAACCCACTCGTGGGATTGTCTTTGCCCAAGGTCCAGGGTATACCTAGTGGGTGATGCAGAAAGATGGGGATATCAAGTGTGTGCCTCAAGGAGATTTAACACTGGGAGAAAATTAATCTGTCATCCAAGTTATGTGTTGTAGGAGGACACTGCAGAACCAATGAAAGGTCAACTTTGCAAGGAACCAGGCAAGTGCAACAGTGATGTGAGCTAAGCTGGTGCTGGTGTCAAGAAAACCAACTTCGCCTGCCCTGAGTGACCACTTTGACAGATGATGGTGAAACCATCAACAGTTTTTATAAGCATTTTGGGAAAAGACCTATAGAATAAAGAGAAGTACAGACATAAAAATGCTTCAATGGACAGAAAACTATGGTGATGAGACCATCTATATACTAAACTGTACCTGATTGTGACACAAATGTTATGGAATAAGGGGTGGAAGTTGTGTTGCGTCTGTCTGAGCTGGAGTCACCGTTACCCTGCAGCAGCCCGCACAGTGCTGTACTCTGCACTCGTAGCTGGAACAACACTGAAATCACTCCAGTGTTGTGCCTATTGCTGCATAGTGCTGGCACAGCATCAGGACTCTTTCCAAGTCCCTAAGAGCCAGGCACGGGTGCCGGCTGTCCCGTGTTCCGGGGGTCCGAACTCGGGCTGCGTGACGCACGACCATCCCGCGGCCCTGGGTGCCGTTCTTGGGCGACGCATGTGCCAAGCGCACCGGGTTCCCGGTCCTTCCTCGGGCGGCGCGGGGCTGGCTGATCCTATAATCTGGGCTCCGGTCTTTGCGATGCGTGTGCTGGACGCACCGGAGACCGTGTGTGACTTCGTGCGGTTCGGGGACGGCGATCCCGAGGCCCGTGTGTCCGGCCTCCGGCGGCGCGGGTGCCGGCTGTCCCGTGGGTCCGAAGTCGGGCGACGTGGGTGCCTGCCGAGCCGTGAAGCGGGAGGCTGCTGCCCACCGGCTCGGGCTCTGGCCGTCCCGGAATCCAGCAGGTTCGGTCTCTTGCGGAGCTGCGGCAGGCCGTCCTGCCCTCCCGGGTAGCTCCTGCCGGAGGCGCGGGATGCGACCGTCCCGAGGTCCTAGGCTGCGTTCCTGGGCGACGCGTGTGCTAGCCGCAGCGGGGGCCGGGTCCGACTTTGGCTTTGTCAGGGACGGCGGTCCCGGGCTCCAGGTGTCCGGCCTCGGGCGGCGCGGCCGGCTGTCCCGTGTCCCGGCGATCAGAACTCGGGCGGGTTGGGGGCCGACTGTGCCGTGAAGCGGGAGGCTGCTGTCTGCCGGCTCGGGGTCTGGCCGTGCCGGAGACAGGGGGTTCGGTCCCGTGCGAAGCTGCGGCCGGCCGACCCGCGCTCCCCGTTTCTCTATCCCGGGGCGCGGAATCTGACCCTCGCAAGCTCCTGGGCTCCGTTGTCGGGAGACGCTTGTGCTAGTCGCAGCGGTGCGGCCGGCCGTCCCGATTCTCTGGGATCCGGTCTTGGGCGACGCTTGGGAGCCCAGAAGCTCTTGGGAACCCAGCTGCTAGGGACAGCCGGCCCCGCGCCGCCCGAGGCGGGACACCTGGACACCGCGACCGCCGGCCCCGAGAAGCCGAGTTCGGCCCCGGAGCCCGCTGAGTCTAGCACAAGACCGGTGCCCAGGGTTTCGGGACGGCCGGCCACCGAACCGCACGGCACCGAAAGCCCGCTCTCTGGGAAGCCGGCGGACGCCAGCCCCCCGCTTCACTGCACGGCCGGCCCCCACGCCCCCTGAAGTCGGATCCCCGGGACACGACATAGCCGGCCCCCGCTAGCCGACGGCCCCGGAATCGCCGTCCCCGAACCGTCCGATGTCGGACCCGGCACCCGGTGCTGCTTGCAAACGCGTCGCACAAGACCGGAGCACAGGGGCTCGGAAGAGCCAGCTCCCGCCCTGCCGGAGGCCGGACTCCCGGGCTATGTCCACATGTCTCTTCAATACTTTCAAGGATCGGGTCTCTTACCACTTCCCCGGGCAGCCTGTTCTAATAGCAAAGCACCCCTTCCATGAAGAAATGCTTATTCAGTATCGAGCTAGCCAGTGCTGGTAAACAGAGGTGTTTCGCCCTAGGGGTAGGGCTTGGCATTTCCCTCTCCTGAATTCAAAAGGTTCCTGCCTGCCCCTATCTGCAGCCTGTCAAGGTTCCTCTGAATGCGCAGCCCCCCCATACAAGCGCCTTTTCCACAGAAGCCACCGACCACCCGCCGCCTCGCCCCCTCCCAATTCGGCCTGCCCCAGGGCGCCACCGACCACCAACCTCCTTGCAGCACCACGCCTCAGCATCCCGAGCTATCCCGACAGCTTCCACCCATCGGGAGGTCCCACTTGTAATAAATGACCGAGTCCCAAATAGGCTTACAATTAATGTTTATGATTTATTAAAGGAATAGAGGTAAGCAAGCAGCGCTGGGTGCGCCAGGAGTCTCTGCTCCACCAAGACGCACACAAGTTACATCAGGCGGCTGGTTTTTATGCTGCTAGGCTGATACATATTCATTACTACTTCTACAAAAGGCAGGGTTATTCTAATTAGTTCCCAGAATCCAAACCCTCCCACTGGTGCAGGCGTTATTAGTCTCCGGTGGTCCCTCTGGGGGCCGCTCGTACTGAAGGCTCGTAGTCTTCCTCCCAGGCTTTGTCCTTTGGTCGTTCTTCAGCTTCTCCCCTCCCCTTATTTAGTAGTTGCTGGGCCAGATGTCAGAAAGCTGTGTCTCGTGCAATAGTCCGCACAGGCACTGCATAGCAAACACACCAAGTAACATTGACTTCAGTTACTCGCAACAGTTACTCACCTGATAAAGAACTGCATGCAATAAAGGCATCAATACTACATTAGTTTCTTCTAACAGATTCTACTAGCTGTTACCTCAAAATGATGTGCGTACCCCTCGCTACTTGGAAACGCATCAGTCCATAAACTCTCATCCACCTGAAGAAGCCTGCAACTGACCGAAGGAAAAACAAACACCCCAAAGAGTAGCCCAAGCAGAATGAGCTCTCTGAGGGGATGCCTGGGACTCACATACCATTTGGCCCCGACTAGCACCCAAACCCAATCACCTGGGAAGGGTAGGGGCAAAGCACAAGGAAGTAGGAAGAGAGCAGCAGCAGCTGTGGTGTGTGGTTTTTTTTTTTTTGTGTGTGTGTGTGATTTTTCTTTTTATTTTTTAATCAGTTTTAGCTCAAAAGCATGCATAGTGCAGACAAGAGAACTAGGGTGTTTCTAGAAGCAAAAATCCCCATGCTTTTGCTGCAGCTTTCAATATTAAAAGACATTATGACCAAGCAAGTAATTGGAACTCTTCCAACTGGAATTAGCTCAAACTTTTATTTACGTATAAAGAAAAAACTAGGAGTAGAACATCTGCTCCATCTTTTCCTCTCTCACCTTGCCATAGGCAGCTCTGGCTGTGACGTCCCAGATTGCATACTGCGTTTCAGCATTAACAAATGAAAACCTTTACCCTAACCCTTACCCTTATCCTAACCATTAGCTTACCCTTATTCTTACCCTAAACCTAACCCTAATCCTTACCCTTACCCTAATCCTTACCCTACCCTTACCCTAAACCTAACCCTTTCCCTAAACCTTATCCTCACCCTAAGCCTTACCCTTAGCCTTACCCTAACACTTACCTTTGCCCTAACCCTTACCCTAATCTGAACCCGAACCCCAACCCTAATACCCTCACCCTAACCCTTACCCTAAGCCTAACCACAGTCCCAACCCCTAACCCCTAACCCTTACCCTAACCCTCTAAACCTACCCCTAACCTATCCCTAACCATAACCTTCTAAGCCTAACCCTAAACCACTAACCCTAACAATAACCCCCAACCCCAACCCTCACCCGAAACCCTAACTCTAGCCCCAGCCCTAGCCCCTAACCCTAACCCTAGTTCCCGAGAACTACATCTCCCGGTATGCTCTGGGCATTCAACATGGCCTCCCGGAAGTCCCGAATCCGAAAACTACATTTCCCGGCATACTCTGGGAACGCAACATGGCCTCCCGGAAGTCCGGAGTCCCGAGAACTACATCTCCCGGCATGCTCTGGGCACACAACATGGCCTCCCAGTGCTGGAAAACTACACTTACCAGCATTCCCCGCACAGCCAGCATGGCCAATCACAGGCCGAGTGCTCGAGAACTGCATTTACCAGCACTCACTGGAACCCTCACCGCCCTTACAAAAAAAGCCTCAAGCCCTAACATCCAAAAAAACCTCGAAACTCCTACAGACCTAACCCAAACTATTTACCACACTAAACCCCTGAAGACCTATGCCTAAAACCCCCAACCCAAAATCTTAGGATGCTCAAAACCCAAACCAAAACCAAAACGTTAGGAATGCTCAAAGCCCTAGCCCAAAAACTTAGGGCGCTCCAAACCCTAATCCCAAAACATTAAGACGCAAAAAACCCTAACCCAAAAACTTAGGGTAATACACCATAAATGTTTGTTCATTGTCTTTTGTATTATAAAAACAAGGAGTTCTGTTTGAGGAGCGGGAGTTGCGAAAGCTCCCTGCTGAAGTAAGGAGCTGCATAATGCTTGCCTAGACACAATGAAAATTCTTTTGCTTAATTTTCTTTAAACCGTTGGGTTTCGTTGGGTTTTCCGTGGTCATCATGGTGGAAAAGTGTAAATTGTGGGTTTTGGAGAACATCAGGTAGGTTTAGGGGGACTTTTGGGGTGGATTCATGGTATTTGTTTTTTTTTTCTGTTTTTTTGGGGGTGATCCCATTCTTTTTTGGGGTGTTTTTGATGTGTTTTTGGGTCTCCGTTAGGTTTTGTGGGGTTCTTGTTGGTCATCATGTTGGAAAAGTGTAAATTTTGGAGAGTTTTGGAGAATATCAGGTGTTTTTAAGTTTTTTTGGGTGGTGTATCTATGGTTTTGGGGGAATTCTTCTGTTTTTTTTAGCGTTTTCTTCTGTTTTTTGCGTGGTCCCGATCTTTTTTGGGGTGTTTTTGACATGTTTTGGGGTCTCTGTTGGGTTTCGTTGGGTTTTCCATGGTCATCATGGTGGAAAAGGGTAAATTTGTGGGTTTTGGAGAACATCAGGTAGGTTTAGGCTGGTTTTGGGATTGGATCTGTGCTTTTTGGGGATTTTCTTCCAGTTTATGGGTGATCCCTTTCTTTTTTGGGGTGTTTTTGACTTGTTTTGGGGTCTCCGTTGGGTTTTAGTTGGATTCTCGTTGGTCCTTAAGGGAAATGGGAGTGGATTGTGGGTTTTGAAGAAGATCAGGTGAGTTTAGGGTGGTTTTGCGGGGAAATTCATAGTTTTTGGTGTTTTTTCTTCTGATTCAGTTCTTTTTTGGGGTGTTTTTGACGTGTTTTGGGGTCTCCGTTGGTTTTTGTTGGGTTCTTGTTGTTCATCATGGTGAAAACGGGAAAATTGTGGGTATTGGAGAACATCAGGTAGGTTTAGGGGGACTTTTGGGGTGGATCAACGGCTTTTAGGGTTTTCTTTCGGTTTTGGGGGTGATCCCGCTTTTTTTTTTTGTGGTGTTTTTGACGTGTTTTGGGGTTTCCGTTGCGTTTTGTTGATTTCCTAATGTGTTTTAAGTTTGTTGGGAGTGGACTTTGGGATTTGGAGAACATCAGGTAGGTTTAGTGTGGTTTTGGGGTGGATCTATTTTTTGGGGGGTTTTCTTTCTCTTTTAGGGGTTATCCTGTTCTTGTTTGGGGTGTTTTTGACTTGTTTTGGGGTCTCCGTTGCGTTTTAGTTGGATTCTCGTTGGTCCTTAAGGGAAATGGGAGTGGATTGTGGGTTTTGAAGAAGATCAGGTGAGTTTAGGGTGGTTTTGCAGGGAAATTCATAGTTTTTGGTGTTTTTTCTTCTGATTCAGTTCTTTTTTGGGGTGTTTTTGACGTGTTTTGGGGTTTCCGTTGGGTTTCGTTGAGTTCCTAATGGGTTTTATGGTGGTTGGGAGTGGACATTTGGATTTGGAGAAGATCAGGTACGTTGAGTGGTTTTGGGATTGGATCCGTGCTTTTTGGGGTTTTCTTTGGTTTTGGGGGTGATCCTGTTCTTGTTTGGGGTGTTTTTGACGTGTTTTGGGTTCTCCGTTGGGTTTCGTTGGGTTTTCCGTGGTCATCATGGTGGAAAAGTGTAAATTGTGGGTTTTGGAGAACATCAGGTAGGTTTATGAGGACTTTTGGGGCAGATTCATGGTTTTTAGGGTTTTCTTCTGTTTTTTTCTAGTGATCCAGTGTGTTTTCGGCGTGTTTTTGACGTGTTTTGTGGTCTCCGTTGGGTTTCGTTGGGTTTTCCGTGGTCATCATGGTGGAAAAGTGTAAATTGTGGGTTTTGGAGAACTTCAGGTAGGTTTAGGGGAATTTTGGGGTGGATTCATGGTATTTGGTCTTTTCTTCTGTTTTTTTTTTTGGGTGATCCTGCTCTTTTTTGGGGTGTTTATAAGGTTGTTTTGGGGTCTCCTTTGGGTTTTAGTTGTGTTCTTGTTGGTCATCATGGTGAAAAAGTGTAAATTGTGGCTTTTGGAGAACATCAGGTAGGTTTAGGGGGACTTTTGGGGCAGAGTCATGTTTTTTGGTGTTTTCTTCTGTTTCTTGGGGTGGTCCCGTTCTTTTTTGGGAAATTTTTGAGGTGTTTGGGGGTCTCCGTTGGGTTTTGTTTTGTACTCGTTGGTCATCGTGGTGGAAAATGGTAAATTGTGGGTTTTGGAGAACATCAGGTAGGTTTAGGGTGGTTTTGGGATTGGATCCGTGCTTTTTGGGGATTTTCTTCCAGTTTATGGGTGATCCCTTTATTTTTGGGGTGTTCTTGACGTGTTTTGGTGTCTCGTTTTGGGTTTTCGTTTGGTTCATGTTGGTCATCCTGGTGAAAAAGTGTAAATTGTGGGTTTTGGAGAACATCAGGTAGGTTTAGGGGGACTTTTGGTGTGGATCTATGGCTTTTGGGGTTTTCTTTCGTTTTTAGGGTTTATCCCGTTCTTGTTTTGGGTGTTTTTGACTTCTTTTGGGGTCTCCGTTGGGTTTCGTTGGGTTTTCCATGGTCATCAATGTGGAAAAGTGTAAATTGTGGGTTTTGGAGAACTTCAGGTTGGTTTAGGGGGATTTTTGGTGTGGATCTATGGCTTTTGGGGTTTTCTTTCGTTGTTGGGGTTGAACCAGTTCTTTTTTGGGGTGTTTTTGACGTTTTTGGGGTCTCCGTTGGGTTTTGTTGGGTTCTCGTTGGTCGTTAAGCTAAATGGGAGTGGATTGTGGGTTTTGAAGAAGATCAGGTGAGTTTAGGGTGATTTGGGAGGGAAATGCATAGTTTTGTTTTGTTTTTTTTCTTCTGATCCAGTTCTTTTTTGGGGTGTTTTTGACGTGTTTTGGGGTTTCCGTTGCGTTTTGTTGAGTTCCTAATGGGTTTTATGGTGGGTGGGAGTGGATTTGGGGATTTGGAGAAGATCAGGTAGGTTTAAGGGTTTTCTTGGGGTTAAATCACGTATTTTCTTCTGATCCGGTTTGCTTTTGGGGTGTTTTTGAGGTGTTTTGGGGTTTCTGTTGCGTTTTGTTGAGTTCCTAATGGGTTTTATGGTGGTTGGGAGTGGACTTTGGGATTTGGAGAAGATCAGGTAGGTTTAGGGTGGTTTTGGGATTGGATCCATGCTTTTTGGGGATTTTCTTCCAGTTTTGGGGGTTATCCCGTTCTTTTTTGGGGTGTTTTTGACATGTTTTGATGTCTCTGTTGGGTTTTGTTGGGTTTTCTGTTGGCATCTTGGTGGAAAAGGGTAAATTGTGGGTTTTGGAGAACTTCAGGTAGGTTTAGGGGGACTTTTGGGGTGGATTCATGGTATTTGGGGTTTTCTTCTGTTTTTTGGGGTGATCCTGTTCTTTTTTGGGGTGTTTTTGACGTGTTTTGGGGTTGTCCGTTGGGTTTTGTTGGGTTCTCGTTGGTCATCATTGTGAAAAAGGGTAAATTGTGGGTTTTGGAGAACATCAGGTAGGCTTAGGGGGACTTTTGGGGTGGATCTATGGCATTTGGGTTTTTCTTCTGTTTTTGGGGGAGATCCTGTTCTTTTTTGTTGTTTTTTTTTTTTTTTTTTGACACGTTTTTTGTCTCCATTGGGTTTCGTTGGGTTTTCCATGGTCATCATGGTGGAAAAGGGTAAATTTGTGGGTTTTGGAGAACATCAGGTAGGTTTAGGCTGGTTTTGGGATTGGATCTGTGCTTTTTGGGGATTTTCTTCCAGTTTATGGGTGATTCCTTTCTTTTTTGGGGTGTTTTTGACGTGTTTTGGTGTCTCCTTTTGGGTTTTCGTTTGGTTCATGTTGGTCATCATGGTGAAAATTGTAAATTTTTGGGGGGGGAATTTTCTTCCAGTTTTGGGGGTGATCCCGTTCTTTTTGGGGGTGTTTTTGACATGTTTTGGGGTCTCTGTTGGGTTTTGTTGGGTTCTTGTTTTTCATCATGTTGGAAAAGTTTAACTTGCGTGTTTTGGAGAACATCAGGTAGGTTTAGGGTCGTTTTGGGGTGGATCTATGTTTTTTGGGGATTTTCTTCCAGTTTTGGGGGTGATTCCGTTCTTGTTTGGGGTGTTTTTGACTTGTTTTGGGGTCTCCGTTGGGTTTTAGTTGGATTCTCGTTGGTCCTTAAGGGAAATGGGAGTGGATTGTGGGTTTTGAAGAAGATCAGGTGAGTTTAGGGTGGTTTTGCGGGGAAATTCATAGTTTTTGGTGTTTTTTCTTCTGATTCAGTTCTTTTTTGGGGTGTTTTTGACGTGTTTTGGGGTTTCCGTTGGGTTTCGTTGAGTTCCTAATGGGTTTTATGGTGGTTGGGAGTGGACATTTGGATTTGGAGAACATCAGGTACGTTTAGAGTGGTTTTGGGATTGGATCCGTGCTTTTTGGGGTTTTCTTTGGTTTTGGGGGTGATCCTGTTCTTGTTTGGGGTGTTTTTGACGTGTTTTGGGTTCTCCGTTGGGTTTCGTTGGGTTTTCCGTGGTCATCATGGTGGAAAAGTGTAAATTGTGGGTTTTGGAGAACATCAGGTAGGTTTATGAGGACTTTTGGGGCAGATTCATGGTTTTTAGGGTTTTCTTCTGTTTTTTCTAGTGATCCAGTGTGTTTTCGGCGTGTTTTTGACGTGTTTTGTGGTCTCCGTTGGGTTTCGTTGGGTTTTCCGTGGTCATCATGGTGGAAAAGTGTAAATTGTGGGTTTTGGAGAACATCAGGTAGATTTAGGGTGTTTTTGGGGTGGATCTATGGTTTTGGGGGATTTTGTTCCAGTTTTGGGGTGATCGAATTCATTTTTGGGGTGTTTCTGACGTGTTTTGGGGTCTCCATTGGGTTTCATTGCGTTTTCCGTGGTCATCATGGTGGAAAAGTGTAAATTGTTGGTTTTGGAGAACATCAGGTAGGTTTAGGTTGGTTTTGGGATTGGATCTATGGTTTTGGGGGATTTTCTTTTGTTTTTGGGGGTGATCCCGTTCTTTTTTGGGGTGTTTTTGACGTGTTTTGGGGTCTCCGTTGGTATTCCTTGGGTTTTCCGTGGTCATGGTGGTGGAAAATTGTAAATTGTGTGTTTTGGAGAACTTCAGATAGGTTTAGGGGAATTTTGGGGTGGATTCATGGTATTTGGTCTTTTCTTCTGTTTTTTTTGGGTGATCCTGTTCTTTTTTGGGGTGTTTATAAGGTGTTGTTTTGGGGTCTCCGTTGGGTTTTAGTTGGGTTCTTGTTGGTCATCATGGTGAAAAAGTGTAAATTGTGGCTTTTGGAGAACATCAGGTAGGTTTAGGGGGACTTTTGGGGCAGAGTCATGTTTTTTGGTGTTTTCTTCTGTTTCTTGGGGTGGTCCCGTTCTTTTTTGGGAAATTTTTGAGGTGTTTGGGGGTCTCCGTTGGGTTTTGTTGTGTACTCGTTGGTCATCGTGGCGGAAAATGGTAAATTGTGGGTTTTGGAGAACATCAGGTAGGTTTAGGGTGGTTTTGGGATTGGATCCGTGCTTTTTGGGGATTTTCTTCCAGTTTATGGGTGATCCCTTTATTTTTGGGGTGTTCTTGACGTGTTTTGGTGTCTCGTTTTGGGTTTTCGTTTGGTTCATGTTGGTCATCCTGGTGAAAAAGTGTAAATTGTGGGTTTTGGAGAACATCAGGTAGGTTTAGGGGGACTTTTGGTGTGGATCTATGGCTTTTGGGGTTTTCTTTCGTTTTTAGGGTTTATCCCGTTCTTGTTTTGGGTGTTTTTGACTTCTTTTGGGGTCTCCGTTGGGTTTCGTTGGGTTTTCCATGGTCATCAATGTGGAAAAGTGTAAATTGTGGGTTTTGGAGAACTTCAGGTTGGTTTAGGGGGATTTTTGGTGTGGATCTATGGCTTTTGGGGTTTTCTTTCGTTGTTGGGGTTGAACCAGTTCTTTTTTGGGGTGTTTTTGACGTTTTTGGGGTCTCCGTTGGGTTTTGTTGGGTTCTCGTTGGTCGTTAAGCTAAATGGGAGTGGATTGTGGGTTTTGAAGAAGATCAGGTGAGTTTAGGGTGATTTGGGAGGGAAATGCATAGTTTTGTTTTTTTTTTTCTTCTGATCCAGTTCTTTTTTGGGGTGTTTTTGACGTGTTTTGGGGTTTCCGTTGCGTTTTGTTGAGTTCCTAATGGGTTTTATGGTGGGTGGGAGTGGATTTTGGGATTTGGAGAAGATCAGGTAGGTTTAAGGGTTTTCTTGGGGTTAAATCACGTATTTTCTTCTGATCCGGTTTGCTTTTGGGGTGTTTTTGAGGTGTTTTGGGGTTTCTGTTGCGTTTTGTTGAGTTCCTAATGGGTTTTATGGTGGTTGGGAGTGGACTTTGGGATTTGGAGAAGATCAGGTAGGTTTAGGGTGGTTTTGGGATTGGATCCATGCTTTTGGGGGATTTTCTTCCAGTTTTGGGGGTTATCCCGTTCTTTTTTGGGGTGTTTTTGACATGTTTTGATGTCTCTGTTGGGTTTTGTTGGGTTTTCTGTTGGCATCTTGGTGGAAAAGGGTAAATTGTGGGTTTTGGAGAACTTCAGGTAGGTTTAGGGGGACTTTTGGGGTGGATTCATGGTATTTGGGGTTTTCTTCTGTTTTTTGGGGTGATCCTGTTCTTTTTTGGGGTGTTTTTGACGTGTTTTGGGGTTGTCCGTTGGGTTTTGTTGGGTTCTCGTTGGTCATCATTGTGAAAAAGGGTAAATTGTGGGTTTTGGAGAACATCAGGTAGGCTTAGGGGGACTTTTGGGGTGGATCTATGGCATTTGGGTTTTTCTTCTGTTTTTGGGGGAGATCATGTTCTTTTTTGTTGTTTTTTTTTTTTTTTTTTTTTTTTTTTGACACGTTTTTTGTCTCCATTGGGTTTCGTTGGGTTTTCCATGGTCATCATGGTGGAAAAGGGTAAATTTGTGGGTTTTGGAGAACATCAGGTAGGTTTAGGCTGGTTTTGGGATTGGATCTGTGCTTTTTGGGGATTTTCTTCCAGTTTATGGGTGATCCCTTTCTTTTTTGGGGTGTTTTTGACGTGTTTTGGTGTCTCCTTTTGGGTTTTCGTTTGGTTCATGTTGGTCATCATGGTGAAAATTGTAAATTTTTTGGGGGGGAATTTTCTTCCAGTTTTGGGGGTGATCCCGTTCTTTTTTGGGGTGTTTTTGACATGTTTTGGGGTCTCTGTTGGGTTTTGTTGGGTTCTTGTTTTTCATCATGTTGGAAAAGTTTAACTTGCGTGTTTTGGAGAACATCAGGTAGGTTTAGTGTCGTTTTGGGGTGGATCTATGTTTTTTGGGGATTTTCTTCCAGTTTTGGGGGTGATTCCGTTCTTGTTTGGGGTGTTTTTGACTTGTTTTGGGGTCTCCGTTGGGTTTTAGTTGGATTCTCGTTGGTCCTTAAGGGAAATGGGAGTGGATTGTGGGTTTTGAAGAAGATCAGGTGAGTTTAGGGTGGTTTTGCGGGGAAATTCATAGTTTTTGGTGTTTTTTCTTCTGATTCAGTTCTTTTTTGGGGTGTTTTTGACGTGTTTTGGGGTTTCCGTTGGGTTTCGTTGAGTTCCTAATGGGTTTTATGGTGGTTGGGAGTGGACATTTGGATTTGGAGAACATCAGGTACGTTTAGAGTGGTTTTGGGATTGGATCCGTGCTTTTTGGGGTTTTCTTTGGTTTTGGGGGTGATCCTGTTCTTGTTTGGGGTGTTTTTGACGTGTTTTGGGTTCTCCGTTGGGTTTCGTTGGGTTTTCCGTGGTCATCATGGTGGAAAAGTGTAAATTGTGGGTTTTGGAGAACATCAGGTAGGTTTATGAGGACTTTTGGGGCAGATTCATGGTTTTTAGGGTTTTCTTCTGTTTTTTCTAGTGATCCAGTGTGTTTTCGGCGTGTTTTTGATGTGTTTTGTGGTCTCCGTTGGGTTTCGTTGGGTTTTCCGTGGTCATCATGGTGGAAAAGTGTAAATTGTGGGTTTTGGAGAACATCAGGTAGATTTAGGGTGTTTTTGGGGTGGATCTATGGTTTTGGGGGATTTTGTTCCAGTTTTGGGGTGATCGAATTCATTTTTGGGGTGTTTCTGACGTGTTTTGGGGTCTCCATTGGGTTTCATTGCGTTTTCCGTGGTCATCATGGTGGAAAAGGGTAAATTGTTGGTTTTGGAGAACATCAGGTAGGTTTAGGTTGGTTTTGGGATTGGATCTATGGTTTTGGGGGATTTTCTTTTGTTTTTGGGGGTGATCCCGTTCTTTTTTGGGGTGTTTTTGACGTGTTTTGGGGTCTCCGTTGGTATTCCTTGGGTTTTCCGTGGTCATGGTGGTGGAAAATTGTAAATTGTGGGTTTTGGAGAACTTCAGGTAGGTTTAGGGGAATTTTGGGGTGGATTCATGGTATTTGGTCTTTTCTTCTGTTTTTTTTTTTGGGTGATCCTGCTCTTTTTTGGGGTGTTTATAAGGTGTTGTTTTGGGGTCTCCTTTGGGTTTTAGTTGTGTTCTTGTTGGTCATCATGGTGAAAAAGTGTAAATTGTGGCTTTTGGAGAACATCAGGTAGGTTTAGGGGGACTTTTGGGGCAGAGTCATGTTTTTTGGTGTTTTCTTCTGTTTCTTGGGGTGGTCCCGTTCTTTTTTGGGAAATTTTTGAGGTGTTTGGGGGTCTCCGTTGGGTTTTGTTGTGTACTCGTTGGTCATCGTGGTGGAAAATGGTAAATTGTGGGTTTTGGAGAACATCAGGTAGGTTTAGGGTGGTTTTGGGATTGGATCCGTGCTTTTTGGGGATTTTCTTCCAGTTTATGGGTGATCCCTTTATTTTTGGGGTGTTCTTGACGTGTTTTGGTGTCTCGTTTTGGGTTTTCGTTTGGTTCATGTTGGTCATCCTGGTGAAAAAGTGTAAATTGTGGGTTTTGGAGAACATCAGGTAGGTTTAGGGGGACTTTTGGTGTGGATCTATGGCTTTTGGGGTTTTCTTTCGTTTTTAGGGTTTATCCCGTTCTTGTTTTGGGTGTTTTTGACTTCTTTTGGGGTCTCCGTTGGGTTTCGTTGGGTTTTCCATGGTCATCATGTTGGAAAATTGTAAATTGTGGGTTTTGGAGATCATCAGGTAGGTTTAGGGTGGTTTTGGGTGGATCTATGATTTTGAAGGATTTTCTTCCAATTTTGGGGGTGATCCCTTTCTTTTTTTTTTTTTTTTTTTTTTTTTTTTTTTTTTTTTGACGTGTTTTGTGGTCTCCGTTGGGTTTCGTTGGGTTTTCCATGGTCATCAATGTGGAAAAGTGTAAATTGTGGGTTTTGGAGAACTTCAGGTTGGTTTAGGGGGACTTTTGGTGTGGATCTATGGCTTTTGGGGTTTTCTTTCGTTTTTAGGGTTTATCCCGTTCTTGTTTTGGGTGTTTTTGACTTCTTTTGGGGTCTCCGTTGGGTTTCGTTGGGTTTTCCATGGTCATCATGTTGGAAAATTGTAAATTGTGGGTTTTGGAGATCATCAGGTAGGTTTAGGGTGGTTTTGGGTGGATCTATGATTTTGAAGGATTTTCTTCCAATTTTGGGGGTGATCCCTTTCTTTTTTTTTTTTTTTTTTTTTTTTTTTTTTGACGTGTTTTGTGGTCTCCGTTGGGTTTCGTTGGGTTTTCCATGGTCATCAATGTGGAAAAGTGTAAATTGTGGGTTTTGGAGAACTTCAGGTTGGTTTAGGGGGATTTTTGGTGTGGATCTATGGCTTTTGGGGTTTTCTTTCGTTGTTGGGGTTGAACCAGTTCTTTTTTGGGGTGTTTTTGACGTTTTTGGGGTCTCCGTTGGGTTTTGTTGGGTTCTCGTTGGTCGTTAAGCTAAATGGGAGTGGATTGTGGGTTTTGAAGAAGATCAGGTGAGTTTAGGGTGATTTGGGAGGGAAATGCATAGTTTTGTTTTTTTTTCTTCTGATCCAGTTCTTTTTTGGGGTGTTTTTGACGTGTTTTGGGGTTTCCGTTGCGTTTTGTTGAGTTCCTAATGGGTTTTATGGTGGGTGGGAGTGGATTTTGGGATTTGGAGAAGATCAGGTAGGTTTAAGGGTTTTCTTGGGGTTAAATCACGTATTTTCTTCTGATCCGGTTTGCTTTTGGGGTGTTTTTGAGGTGTTTTGGGGTTTCTGTTGCGTTTTGTTGAGTTCCTAATGGGTTTTATGGTGGTTGGGAGTGGACTTTGGGATTTGGAGAAGATCAGGTAGGTTTAGGGTGGTTTTGGGATTGGATCCATGCTTTTGGGGGATTTTCTTCCAGTTTTGGGGGTTATCCCGTTCTTTTTTGGGGTGTTTTTGACATGTTTTGATGTCTCTGTTGGGTTTTGTTGGGTTTTCTGTTGGCATCTTGGTGGAAAAGGGTAAATTGTGGGTTTTGGAGAACTTCAGGTAGGTTTAGGGGGACTTTTGGGGTGGATTCATGGTATTTGGGGTTTTCTTCTGTTTTTTGGGGTGATCCTGTTCTTTTTTGGGGTGTTTTTGACGTGTTTTGGGGTTGTCCGTTGGGTTTTGTTGGGTTCTCGTTGGTCATCATTGTGAAAAAGGGTAAATTGTGGGTTTTGGAGAACATCAGGTAGGCTTAGGGGGACTTTTGGGGTGGATCTATGGCATTTGGGTTTTTCTTCTGTTTTTGGGGGAGATCCTGTTCTTTTTTGTTGTTTTTTTTTTTTTTTTTTTTTTTTTTTTTTTTTGACACGTTTTTTGTCTCCATTGGGTTTCGTTGGGTTTTCCATGGTCATCATGGTGGAAAAGGGTAAATTTGTGGGTTTTGGAGAACATCAGGTAGGTTTAGGCTGGTTTTGGGATTGGATCTGTGCTTTTTGGGGATTTTCTTCCAGTTTATGGGTGATCCCTTTCTTTTTTGGGGTGTTTTTGACGTGTTTTGGTGTCTCCTTTTGGGTTTTCGTTTGGTTCATGTTGGTCATCATGGTGAAAATTGTAAATTTTTGGGGGGGGAATTTTCTTCCAGTTTTGGGGGTGATCCCGTTCTTTTTTGGGGTGTTTTTGACATGTTTTGGGGTCTCTGTTGGGTTTTGTTGGGTTCTTGTTTTTCATCATGTTGGAAAAGTTTAACTTGCGTGTTTTGGAGAACATCAGGTAGGTTTAGGGTCGTTTTGGGGTGGATCTATGTTTTTTGGGGATTTTCTTCCAGTTTTGGGGGTGATTCCGTTCTTGTTTGGGGTGTTTTTGACTTGTTTTGGGGTCTCCGTTGGGTTTTAGTTGGATTCTCGTTGGTCCTTAAGGGAAATGGGAGTGGATTGTGGGTTTTGAAGAAGATCAGGTGAGTTTAGGGTGGTTTTGCGGGGAAATTCATAGTTTTTGGTGTTTTTTCTTCTGATTCAGTTCTTTTTTGGGGTGTTTTTGACGTGTTTTGGGGTTTCCGTTGGGTTTCGTTGAGTTCCTAATGGGTTTTATGGTGGTTGGGAGTGGACATTTGGATTTGGAGAACATCAGGTACGTTTAGAGTGGTTTTGGGATTGGATCCGTGCTTTTTGGGGTTTTCTTTGGTTTTGGGGGTGATCCTGTTCTTGTTTGGGGTGTTTTTGACGTGTTTTGGGTTCTCCGTTGGGTTTCGTTGGGTTTTCCGTGGTCATCATGGTGGAAAAGTGTAAATTGTGGGTTTTGGAGAACATCAGGTAGGTTTATGAGGACTTTTGGGGCAGATTCATGGTTTTTAGGGTTTTCTTCTGTTTTTTCTAGTGATCCAGTGTGTTTTCGGCGTGTTTTTGACGTGTTTTGTGGTCTCCGTTGGGTTTCGTTGGGTTTTCCGTGGTCATCATGGTGGAAAAGTGTAAATTGTGGGTTTTGGAGAACATCAGGTAGATTTAGGGTGTTTTTGGGGTGGATCTATGGTTTTGGGGGATTTTGTTCCAGTTTTGGGGTGATCGAATTCATTTTTGGGGTGTTTCTGACGTGTTTTGGGGTCTCCATTGGGTTTCATTGCGTTTTCCGTGGTCATCATGGTGGAAAAGGGTAAATTGTGGGTTTTGGAGAACATCAGGTAGGTTTAGGTTGGTTTTGGGATTGGATCTATGGTTTTGGGGGATTTTCTTTTGTTTTTGGGGGTGATCCCGTTCTTTTTTGGGGTGTTTTTGACGTGTTTTGGGGTCTCCGTTGGTATTCCTTGGGTTTTCCGTGGTCATGGTGGTGGAAAATTGTAAATTGTGTGTTTTGGAGAACTTCAGGTAGGTTTAGGGGAATTTTGGGGTGGATTCATGGTATTTGGTCTTTTCTTCTGTTTTTTTTGGGTGATCCTGTTCTTTTTTGGGGTGTTTATAAGGTGTTGTTTTGGGGTCTCCGTTGGGTTTTAGTTGGGTTCTTGTTGGTCATCATGGTGAAAAAGTGTAAATTGTGGCTTTTGGAGAACATCAGGTAGGTTTAGGGGGACTTTTGGGGCAGAGTCATGTTTTTTGGTGTTTTCTTCTGTTTCTTGGGGTGGTCCCGTTCTTTTTTGGGAAATTTTTGAGGTGTTTGGGGGTCTCCGTTGGGTTTTGTTGTGTACTCGTTGGTCATCGTGGCGGAAAATGGTAAATTGTGGGTTTTGGAGAACATCAGGTAGGTTTAGGGTGGTTTTGGGATTGGATCCGTGCTTTTTGGGGATTTTCTTCCAGTTTATGGGTGATCCCTTTATTTTTGGGGTGTTCTTGACGTGTTTTGGTGTCTCGTTTTGGGTTTTCGTTTGGTTCATGTTGGTCATCCTGGTGAAAAAGTGTAAATTGTGGGTTTTGGAGAACATCAGGTAGGTTTAGGGGGACTTTTGGTGTGGATCTATGGCTTTTGGGGTTTTCTTTCGTTTTTAGGGTTTATCCCGTTCTTGTTTTGGGTGTTTTTGACTTCTTTTGGGGTCTCCGTTGGGTTTCGTTGGGTTTTCCATGGTCATCAATGTGGAAAAGTGTAAATTGTGGGTTTTGGAGAACTTCAGGTTGGTTTAGGGGGATTTTTGGTGTGGATCTATGGCTTTTGGGGTTTTCTTTCGTTGTTGGGGTTGAACCAGTTCTTTTTTGGGGTGTTTTTGACGTTTTTGGGGTCTCCGTTGGGTTTTGTTGGGTTCTCGTTGGTCGTTAAGCTAAATGGGAGTGGATTGTGGGTTTTGAAGAAGATCAGGTGAGTTTAGGGTGATTTGGGAGGGAAATGCATAGTTTTGTTTTTTTTTTTCTTCTGATCCAGTTCTTTTTTGGGGTGTTTTTGACGTGTTTTGGGGTTTCCGTTGCGTTTTGTTGAGTTCCTAATGGGTTTTATGGTGGGTGGGAGTGGATTTTGGGATTTGGAGAAGATCAGGTAGGTTTAAGGGTTTTCTTGGGGTTAAATCACGTATTTTCTTCTGATCCGGTTTGCTTTTGGGGTGTTTTTGAGGTGTTTTGGGGTTTCTGTTGCGTTTTGTTGAGTTCCTAATGGGTTTTATGGTGGTTGGGAGTGGACTTTGGGATTTGGAGAAGATCAGGTAGGTTTAGGGTGGTTTTGGGATTGGATCCATGCTTTTTGGGGATTTTCTTCCAGTTTTGGGGGTGATCCCGTTCTTTTTTGGGGTGTTTTTGACATGTTTTGGGGTCTCTGTTGGGTTTTGTTGGGTTTTCCGTGGTCATCATGGTGGAAAAGTGTAAATTGTGGGTTTTGGAGAACATCAGGTAGGTTTATGAGGACTTTTGGGGCAGATTCATGGTTTTTAGGGTTTTCTTCTGTTTTTTCTAGTGATCCAGTGTGTTTTCGGCGTGTTTTTGACGTGTTTTGTGGTCTCCGTTGGGTTTCGTTGGGTTTTCCGTGGTCATCATGGTGGAAAAGTGTAAATTGTGGGTTTTGGAGAACATCAGGTAGATTTAGGGTGTTTTTGGGGTGGATCTATGGTTTTGGGGGATTTTGTTCCAGTTTTGGGGTGATCGAATTCATTTTTGGGGTGTTTCTGACGTGTTTTGGGGTCTCCATTGGGTTTCATTGCGTTTTCCGTGGTCATCATGGTGGAAAAGGGTAAATTGTGGGTTTTGGAGAACATCAGGTAGGTTTAGGTTGGTTTTGGGATTGGATCTATGGTTTTGGGGGATTTTCTTTTGTTTTTGGGGGTGATCCCGTTCTTTTTTGGGGTGTTTTTGACGTGTTTTGGGGTCTCCGTTGGTATTCCTTGGGTTTTCCGTGGTCATGGTGGTGGAAAATTGTAAATTGTGTGTTTTGGAGAACTTCAGGTAGGTTTAGGGGAATTTTGGGGTGGATTCATGGTATTTGGTCTTTTCTTCTGTTTTTTTTGGGTGATCCTGTTCTTTTTTGGGGTGTTTATAAGGTGTTGTTTTGGGGTCTCCGTTGGGTTTTAGTTGGGTTCTTGTTGGTCATCATGGTGAAAAAGTGTAAATTGTGGCTTTTGGAGAACATCAGGTAGGTTTAGGGGGACTTTTGGGGCAGAGTCATGTTTTTTGGTGTTTTCTTCTGTTTCTTGGGGTGGTCCCGTTCTTTTTTGGGAAATTTTTGAGGTGTTTGGGGGTCTCCGTTGGGTTTTGTTGTGTACTCGTTGGTCATCGTGGCGGAAAATGGTAAATTGTGGGTTTTGGAGAACATCAGGTAGGTTTAGGGTGGTTTTGGGATTGGATCCGTGCTTTTTGGGGATTTTCTTCCAGTTTATGGGTGATCCCTTTATTTTTGGGGTGTTCTTGACGTGTTTTGGTGTCTCGTTTTGGGTTTTCGTTTGGTTCATGTTGGTCATCCTGGTGAAAAAGTGTAAATTGTGGGTTTTGGAGAACATCAGGTAGGTTTAGGGGGACTTTTGGTGTGGATCTATGGCTTTTGGGGTTTTCTTTCGTTTTTAGGGTTTATCCCGTTCTTGTTTTGGGTGTTTTTGACTTCTTTTGGGGTCTCCGTTGGGTTTCGTTGGGTTTTCCATGGTCATCAATGTGGAAAAGTGTAAATTGTGGGTTTTGGAGAACTTCAGGTTGGTTTAGGGGGATTTTTGGTGTGGATCTATGGCTTTTGGGGTTTTCTTTCGTTGTTGGGGTTGAACCAGTTCTTTTTCGGGGTGTTTTTGACGTTTTTGGGGTCTCCGTTGGGTTTTGTTGGGTTCTCGTTGGTCGTTAAGCTAAATGGGAGTGGATTGTGGGTTTTGAAGAAGATCAGGTGAGTTTAGGGTGATTTGGGAGGGAAATGCATAGTTTTGTTTTTTTTTTTCTTCTGATCCAGTTCTTTTTTGGGGTGTTTTTGACGTGTTTTGGGGTTTCCGTTGCGTTTTGTTGAGTTCCTAATGGGTTTTATGGTGGGTGGGAGTGGATTTTGGGATTTGGAGAAGATCAGGTAGGTTTAAGGGTTTTCTTGGGGTTAAATCACGTATTTTCTTCTGATCCGGTTTGCTTTTGGGGTGTTTTTGAGGTGTTTTGGGGTTTCTGTTGCGTTTTGTTGAGTTCCTAATGGGTTTTATGGTGGTTGGGAGTGGACTTTGGGATTTGGAGAAGATCAGGTAGGTTTAGGGTGGTTTTGGGATTGGATCCATGCTTTTGGGGGATTTTCTTCCAGTTTTGGGGGTTATCCCGTTCTTTTTTGGGGTGTTTTTGACATGTTTTGATGTCTCTGTTGGGTTTTGTTGGGTTTTCTGTTGGCATCTTGGTGGAAAAGGGTAAATTGTGGGTTTTGGAGAACTTCAGGTAGGTTTAGGGGGACTTTTGGGGTGGATTCATGGTATTTGGGGTTTTCTTCTGTTTTTTGGGGTGATCCTGTTCTTTTTTGGGGTGTTTTTGACGTGTTTTGGGGTTGTCCGTTGGGTTTTGTTGGGTTCTCGTTGGTCATCATTGTGAAAAAGGGTAAATTGTGGGTTTTGGAGAACATCAGGTAGGCTTAGGGGGACTTTTGGGGTGGATCTATGGCATTTGGGTTTTTCTTCTGTTTTTGGGGGAGATCCTGTTCTTTTTTGTTGTTTTTTTTTTTTTTTTTTTTTTTTTTTGACACGTTTTTTGTCTCCATTGGGTTTCGTTGGTTTTTCCATGGTCATCATGGTGGAAAAGGGTAAATTTGTGGGTTTTGGAGAACATCAGGTAGGTTTAGGCTGGTTTTGGGATTGGATCTGTGCTTTTTGGGGATTTTCTTCCAGTTTATGGGTGATTCCTTTCTTTTTTGGGGTGTTTTTGACGTGTTTTGGTGTCTCCTTTTGGGTTTTCGTTTGGTTCATGTTGGTCATCATGGTGAAAATTGTAAATTTTTTGGGGGGGAATTTTCTTCCAGTTTTGGGGGTGATCCCGTTCTTTTTTGGGGTGTTTTTGACATGTTTTGGGGTCTCTGTTGGGTTTTGTTGGGTTCTTGTTTTTCATCATGTTGGAAAAGTTTAACTTGCGTGTTTTGGAGAACATCAGGTAGGTTTAGTGTCGTTTTGGGGTGGATCTATGTTTTTTGGGGATTTTCTTCCAGTTTTGGGGGTGATTCCGTTCTTGTTTGGGGTGTTTTTGACTTGTTTTGGGGTCTCCGTTGGGTTTTAGTTGGATTCTCGTTGGTCCTTAAGGGAAATGGGAGTGGATTGTGGGTTTTGAAGAAGATCAGGTGAGTTTAGGGTGGTTTTGCGGGGAAATTCATAGTTTTTGGTGTTTTTTCTTCTGATTCAGTTCTTTTTTGGGGTGTTTTTGACGTGTTTTGGGGTCTCCGTTGGTTTTTGTTGGGTTCTTGTTGTTCATCATGGTGAAAACGGGTAAATTGTGGTTATTGGAGAACATCCGGTAGGTTTAGGGGGACTTTTGGGGTGGATCAACGGCTTTTAGGGTTTTCTTTCGGTTTTGGGGGTGATCCCGCTTTTTTTTTTTGTGGTGTTTTTGACGTGTTTTGGGGTTTCCGTTGCGTTTTGTTGATTTCCTAATGTGTTTTAAGTTTGTTGGGAGTGGACTTTGGGATTTAGAGAACATCAGGTAGGTTTAGTGTGGTTTTGGGGTGGATCTATGTTTTTTTGGGGTTTTCTTTCTTTTTTAGGGGTTATCCTGTTCTTGTTTGGGGTGTTTTTGACTTGTTTTGGGGTCTCCGTTGGGTTTTAGTTGGATTCTCGTTGGTCCTTAAGGGAAATGGGAGTGGATTGTGGGTTTTGAAGAAGATCAGGTGAGTTTAGGGTGGTTTTGCGGGGAAATTCATAGTTTTTGGTGTTTTTTCTTCTGATTCAGTTCTTTTTTGGGGTGTTTTTGACGTGTTTTGGGGTTTCCGTTGGGTTTCGTTGAGTTCCTAATGGGTTTTATGGTGGTTGGGAGTGGACATTTGGATTTGGAGAACATCAGGTACGTTTAGAGTGGTTTTGGGATTGGATCCGTGCTTTTTGGGGTTTTCTTTCGTTTTTGGGGGTGATCCTGTTCTTGTTTGGGGTGTTTTTGACGTGTTTTGGGTTCTCCGTTGGGTTTCGTTGGGTTTTCCGTGGTCATCATGGTGGAAAAGTGTAAATTGTGGGTTTTGGAGAACATCAGGTAGGTTTATGAGGACTTTTGGGGCAGATTCATGGTTTTTAGGGTTTTCTTCTGTTTTTTCTAGTGATCCAGTGTGTTTTTGGCGTGTTTTTGACGTGTTTTGGGGTCTCCGTTGGGTTTCGTTGGGTTTTCCGTGGTCATCATGGTGGAAAAGTGTAAATTGTGGGTTTTGGAGAACATCAGGTAGATTTAGGGTGTTTTTGGGGTGGATCTATGGTTTTGGGGGATTTTGTTCCAGTTTTGGGGTGATCGAATTCATTTTTGGGGTGTTTCTGACGTGTTTTGGGTTCTCCGTTGGGTTTCGTTGGGTTTTCCGTTGTCATCATGGTGGAAAAGTGTAAATTGTGGGTTTTGGAGAACATCAGGTAGGTTTAGGGGGACTTTTGGTGTGGATCTATGGCTTTTGGGTTTTTCTTTCGTTGTTGGGGTTGAATCAGTTCTTTTTTGGGGTGTTTTGCGACGTTTTTGGGGTCTCTGTTGGGTTTTGTTGGGTTCTCGTTGGTCGTTAAGCTAAATGGGAGTGGATTGTGGGTTTTGAAGAAGATCAGGTGAGTTTAGGGTGATTTGGGAGGGAAATGCATAGTTTTGTTTTTTTTTTTTTTCTTCTGATCCAGTTCTTTTTTGGGGTGTTTTTGACGTGTTTTGGGGTTTCCGTTGCGTTTTGTTGAGTTCCTAATGGGTTTTATGGTGGTTGGGAGTGGACTTTGGGATTTGGAGAAGATCAGGTAGGTTTAGAGTGGTTTTGGGATTGGATCCATGCTTTTTGGGGATTTTCTTCCAGTTTTGGGGGTTATCCCGTTCTTTTTTGGGGTGTTTTTGACATGTTTTGATGTCTCTGTTGGGTTTTGTTGGGTTTTCTGTTGGCATCTTGGTGGAAAAGGGTAAATTGTGGGTTTTGGAGAACTTCAGGTAGGTTTAGGGGGACTTTTGGGGTGGATTCATGGTATTTGGGGTTTTCTTCTGTTTTTTGGGGTGATCCTGTTCTTTTTTGGGGTGTTTTTGACGTGTTTTGGGGTTGTCCGTTGGGTTTTGTTGGGTTCTCGTTGGTCATCATTGTGAAAAAGGGTAAATTGTGGGTTTTGGAGAACATCAGGTAGGCTTAGGGGGACTTTTGGGGTGGATCTATGGCATTTGGGTTTTTCTTCTGTTTTTGGGGGAGATCCTGTTCTTTTTTGTTGTTTTTTTTTTTTTTTTTTTTTTTTTTTGACACGTTTTTTGTCTCCATTGGGTTTCGTTGGGTTTTCCATGGTCATCATGGTGGAAAAGGGTAAATTTGTGGGTTTTGGAGAACATCAGGTAGGTTTAGGCTGGTTTTGGGATTGGATCTGTGCTTTTTGGGGATTTTCTTCCAGTTTATGGGTGATTCCTTTCTTTTTTGGGGTGTTTTTGACGTGTTTTGGTGTCTCCTTTTGGGTTTTCGTTTGGTTCATGTTGGTCATCATGGTGAAAATTGTAAATTTTTGGGGGGGGAATTTTCTTCCAGTTTTGGGGGTGATCCCGTTCTTTTTTGGGGTGTTTTTGACATGTTTTGGGGTCTCTGTTGGGTTTTGTTGGGTTCTTGTTTTTCATCATGTTGGAAAAGTTTAACTTGCGTGTTTTGGAGAACATCAGGTAGGTTTAGTGTCGTTTTGGGGTGGATCTATGTTTTTTGGGGATTTTCTTCCAGTTTTGGGGGTGATTCCGTTCTTGTTTGGGGTGTTTTTGACTTGTTTTGGGGTCTCCGTTGGGTTTTAGTTGGATTCTCGTTGGTCCTTAAGGGAAATGGGAGTGGATTGTGGGTTTTGAAGAAGATCAGGTGAGTTTAGGGTGGTTTTGCGGGGAAATTCATAGTTTTTGGTGTTTTTTCTTCTGATTCAGTTCTTTTTTGGGGTGTTTTTGACGTGTTTTGGGGTCTCCGTTGGTTTTTGTTGGGTTCTTGTTGTTCATCATGGTGAAAACGGGTAAATTGTGGTTATTGGAGAACATCCGGTAGGTTTAGGGGGACTTTTGGGGTGGATCAACGGCTTTTAGGGTTTTCTTTCGGTTTTGGGGGTGATCCCGCTTTTTTTTTTTGTGGTGTTTTTGACGTGTTTTGGGGTTTCCGTTGCGTTTTGTTGATTTCCTAATGTGTTTTAAGTTTGTTGGGAGTGGACTTTGGGATTTAGAGAACATCAGGTAGGTTTAGTGTGGTTTTGGGGTGGATCTATGTTTTTTTGGGGTTTTCTTTCTTTTTTAGGGGTTATCCTGTTCTTGTTTGGGGTGTTTTTGACTTGTTTTGGGGTCTCCGTTGGGTTTTAGTTGGATTCTCGTTGGTCCTTAAGGGAAATGGGAGTGGATTGTGGGTTTTGAAGAAGATCAGGTGAGTTTAGGGTGGTTTTGCGGGGAAATTCATAGTTTTTGGTGT
Source organism: Aythya marila (assembly GCF_965140915.1). Classification (NCBI taxonomy): domain Eukaryota; kingdom Metazoa; phylum Chordata; class Aves; order Anseriformes; family Anatidae; genus Aythya; species Aythya marila. Next base: position 81,254 of record NW_028136852.1, on the reverse strand, counting down.
TTTTTCTTCTGATTCAGTTCTTTTTTGGGGTGTTTTTGACGTGTTTTGGGGTCTCCGTTGGTTTTTGTTGGGTTCTTGTTGTTCATCATGGTGAAAACGGGTAAATTGTGGTTATTGGAGAACATCCGGTAGGTTTAGGGGGACTTTTGGGGTGGATCAACGGCTTTTAGGGTTTTCTTTCGGTTTTGGGGGTGATCCCGCTTTTTTTTTTTGTGGTGTTTTTGACGTGTTTTGGGGTTTCCGTTGCGTTTTGTTGATTTCCTAATGTGTTTTAAGTTTGTTGGGAGTGGACTTTGGGATTTAGAGAACATCAGGTAGGTTTAGTGTGGTTTTGGGGTGGATCTATGTTTTTTTGGGGTTTTCTTTCTTTTTTAGGGGTTATCCTGTTCTTGTTTGGGGTGTTTTTGACTTGTTTGGGGTCTCCGTTGGGTTTTAGTTGGATTCTCGTTGGTCCTTAAGGGAAATGGGAGTGGATTGTGGGTTTTGAAGAAGATCAGGTGAGTTTAGGGTGGTTTTGCGGGGAAATTCATAGTTTTTGGTGTTTTTTCTTCTGATTCAGTTCTTTTTTGGGGTGTTTTTGACGTGTTTTGGGGTTTCCGTTGGGTTTCGTTGAGTTCCTAATGGGTTTTATGGTGGTTGGGAGTGGACATTTGGATTTGGAGAACATCAGGTACGTTTAGAGTGGTTTTGGGATTGGATCCGTGCTTTTTGGGGTTTTCTTTGGTTTTGGGGGTGATCCTGTTCTTGTTTGGGGTGTTTTTGACGTGTTTTGGGTTCTTCGTTGGGTTTCGTTGGGTTTTCCGTGGTCATCATAGTGGAAACGTGTAAATTGTGGGTTTTGGAGAACATCAGGTAGGTTTAGGGGGACTTTTGGGGCAGAGTCATGTTTTTTGGTGTTTTCTTCTGTTTCTTGGGGTGGTCCCGTTCTTTTTTGGGAAAGTTTTGAGGTGTTTGGGGGTCTCCGTTGGGTTTTGTTGTGTACTCGTTGGTCATCGTGGCGGAAAATGGTAAATTGTGGGTTTTGGAGAACATCAGGTAGGTTTAGGGTGGTTTTGGGATTGGATCCGTGCTTTTTGGGGATTTTCTTCCAGTTTATGGGTGATCCCTTTATTTTTGGGGTGTTCTTGACGTGTTTTGGTGTCTCGTTTTGGGTTTTCGTTTGGTTCATGTTGGTCATCCTGGTGAAAAAGTGTAAATTGTGGGTTTTGGAGAACATCAGGTAGGTTTAGGGGGACTTTTGGTGTGGATCTATGGCTTTTGGGGTTTTCTTTCGTTTTTAGGGTTTATCCCGTTCTTGTTTTGGGTGTTTTTGACTTCTTTTGGGGTCTCCGTTGGGTTTCGTTGGGTTTTCCATGGTCATCATGTTGGAAAATTGTAAATTGTGGGTTTTGGAGATCATCAGGTAGGTTTAGGGTGGTTTTGGGGTGGATCTATGATTTTGAAGGATTTTCTTCCTTCCAATTTTGGGGGTGATCCCTTTTTTTTTTTTTTTTTTTTTTTTTTTTTTTTTGACGTGTTTTGTGGTCTCCGTTGGGTTTCGTTGGGTTTTCCATGGTCATCAATGTGGAAAAGTGTAAATTGTGGGTTTTTGGAGAACTTCAGGTTGGTTTAGGGGGATTTTTGGTGTGGATCTATGGCTTTTGGGGTTTTCTTTCGTTGTTGGGGTTGAACCAGTTCTTTTTTGGGGTGTTTTTGACGTTTTTGGGGTCTCCGTTGGGTTTTGTTGGGTTCTCGTTGGTCGTTAAGCTAAATGGGAGTGGATTGTGGGTTTTGAAGAAGATCAGGTGAGTTTAGGGTGATTTGGGAGGGAAATGCATAGTTTTGTTTTTTTTTCTTCTGATCCAGTTCTTTTTTGGGGTGTTTTTGACGTGTTTTGGGGTTTCCGTTGCGTTTTGTTGAGTTCCTAATGGGTTTTATGGTGGGTGGGAGTGGATTTTGGGATTTGGAGAAGATCAGGTAGGTTTAAGGGTTTTCTTGGGGTTAAATCACGTATTTTCTTCTGATCCGGTTTGCTTTTGGGGTGTTTTTGAGGTGTTTTGGGGTTTCTGTTGCGTTTTGTTGAGTTCCTAATGGGTTTTATGGTGGTTGGGAGTGGACTTTGGGATTTGGAGAAGATCAGGTAGGTTTAGGGTGGTTTTGGGATTGGATCCATGCTTTTTGGGGATTTTCTTCCAGTTTTGGGGGTTATCCCGTTCTTTTTTGGGGTGTTTTTGACATGTTTTGATGTCTCTGTTGGGTTTTGTTGGGTTTTCTGTTGGCATCTTGGTGGAAAAGGGTAAATTGTGGGTTTTGGAGAACTTCAGGTAGGTTTAGGGGGACTTTTGGGGTGGATTCATGGTATTTGGGGTTTTCTTCTGTTTTTTGGGGTGATCCTGTTCTTTTTTGGGGTGTTTTTGACGTGTTTTGGGGTTGTCCGTTGGGTTTTGTTGGGTTCTCGTTGGTCATCATTGTGAAAAAGGGTAAATTGTGGGTTTTGGAGAACATCAGGTAGGCTTAGGGGGACTTTTGGGGTGGATCTATGGCATTTGGGTTTTTCTTCTGTTTTTGGGGGAGATCCTGTTCTTTTTTGTTGTTTTTTTTTTTTTTTTTTTTTTTTTGACACGTTTTTTGTCTCCATTGGGTTTCGTTGGGTTTTCCATGGTCATCATGGTGGAAAAGGGTAAATTTGTGGGTTTTGGAGAACATCAGGTAGGTTTAGGCTGGTTTTGGGATTGGATCTGTGCTTTTTGGGGATTTTCTTCCAGTTTATGGGTGATTCCTTTCTTTTTTGGGGTGTTTTTGACGTGTTTTGGTGTCTCCTTTTGGGTTTTCGTTTGGTTCATGTTGGTCATCATGGTGAAAATTGTAAATTTTTTGGGGGGGAATTTTCTTCCAGTTTTGGGGGTGATCCCGTTCTTTTTTGGGGTGTTTTTGACATGTTTTGGGGTCTCTGTTGGGTTTTGTTGGGTTCTTGTTTTTCATCATGTTGGAAAAGTTTAACTTGCGTGTTTTGGAGAACATCAGGTAGGTTTAGTGTCGTTTTGGGGTGGATCTATGTTTTTTGGGGATTTTCTTCCAGTTTTGGGGGTGATTCCGTTCTTGTTTGGGGTGTTTTTGACTTGTTTTGGGGTCTCCGTTGGGTTTTAGTTGGATTCTCGTTGGTCCTTAAGGGAAATGGGAGTGGATTGTGGGTTTTGAAGAAGATCAGGTGAGTTTAGGGTGGTTTTGCGGGGAAATTCATAGTTTTTGGTGTTTTTTCTTCTGATTCAGTTCTTTTTTGGGGTGTTTTTGACGTGTTTTGGGGTCTCCGTTGGTTTTTGTTGGGTTCTTGTTGTTCATCATGGTGAAAACGGGTAAATTGTGGTTATTGGAGAACATCCGGTAGGTTTAGGGGGACTTTTGGGGTGGATCAACGGCTTTTAGGGTTTTCTTTCGGTTTTGGGGGTGATCCCGCTTTTTTTTTTTTGTGGTGTTTTTGACGTGTTTTGGGGTTTCCGTTGCGTTTTGTTGATTTCCTAATGTGTTTTAAGTTTGTTGGGAGTGGACTTTGGGATTTGGAGAACATCAGGTAGGTTTAGTGTGGTTTTGGGGTGGATCTATGTTTTTTTGGGGTTTTCTTTCTTTTTTAGGGGTTATCCTGTTCTTGTTTGGGGTGTTTTTGACTTGTTTTGGGGTCTCCGTTGGGTTTTAGTTGGATTCTCGTTGGTCCTTAAGGGAAATGGGAGTGGATTGTGGGTTTTGAAGAAGATCAGGTGAGTTTAGGGTGGTTTTGCGGGGAAATTCATAGTTTTTGGTGTTTTTTCTTCTGATTCAGTTCTTTTTTGGGGTGTTTTTGACGTGTTTTGGGGTTTCCGTTGGGTTTCGTTGAGTTCCTAATGGGTTTTATGGTGGTTGGGAGTGGACATTTGGATTTGGAGAACATCAGGTACGTTTAGAGTGGTTTTGGGATTGGATCCGTGCTTTTTGGGGTTTTCTTTGGTTTTGGGGGTGATCCTGTTCTTGTTTGGGGTGTTTTTGACGTGTTTTGGGTTCTCCGTTGGGTTTCGTTGGGTTTTCCGTGGTCATCATGGTGGAAAAGTGTAAATTGTGGGTTTTGGAGAACATCAGGTAGATTTAGGGTGTTTTTGGGGTGGATCTATGGTTTTGGGGGATTTTGTTCCAGTTTTGGGGTGATCGAATTCATTTTTGGGGTGTTTCTGACGTGTTTTGGGTTCTTCGTTGGGTTTCGTTGCGTTTTCCGTTGTCATCATGGTGGAAAAGTGTAAATTGTGGGTTTTGGAGAAAATCAGGTAGGTTTAGGGGGACTTTTGGGGTGGATTCATGATATATGGGGTTTTCTTCTGTTTTTTTTTTTTTTTTTTTTTTTGGGGGGGGGGTGATCCAATTCATTTTGGGGGTGTTTTTGACGTGTTTTGGGGTCTCCATTGGGTTTCATTGCGTTTTCCGTGGTCATCATGGTGGAAAAGGGTAAATTGTTGGTTTTGGAGAACATCAGGTAGGTTTAGGTTGGTTTTGGGATTGGATCTATGGTTTTGGGGGATTTTCTTTTGTTTTTGGGGGTGATCCCGTTCTTTTTTGGGGTGTTTTTGACGTGTTTTGGGGTCTCCGTTGGTGTTCCTTGGGTTTTCCGTGGTCATGGTGGTGGAAAATTGTAAATTGTGTGTTTTGGAGAACTTCAGGTAGGTTTAGGGGAATTTTGGGGTGGATTCATGGTATTTGGTCTTTTCTTCTGTTTTTTTTTGGGTGATCCTGTTCTTTTTTGGGGTGTTTATGACGTGTTTTGGGGTCTCCGTTGGGTTTTAGTTGGGTTCTTGTTGGTCATCATGGTGAAAAAGTGTAAATTGTGGCTTTTGGAGAACATCAGGTAGGTTTAGGGGGACTTTTGGGGCAGAGTCATGTTTTTTGGTGTTTTCTTCTGTTTCTTGGGGTGGTCCCGTTCTTTTTTGGGAAATTTTTGTGGTGTTTGGGGGTCTCCGTTGGGTTTTGTTGTGTACTCGTTGGTCATCGTGGCGGAAAATGGTAAATTGTGGGTTTTGGAGAACATCAGGTAGGTTTAGGGGGACTTTTGGTGTGGATCTATGGCTTTTGGGGTTTTCTTTCGTTGTTGGGGTTGAACCAGTTCTTTTTTGGGGTGTTTTTGACGTTTTTGGGGTCTCCGTTGGGTTTTGTTGGGTTCTCGTTGGTCGTTAAGCTAAATGGGAGTGGATTGTGGGTTTTGAAGAAGATCAGGTGAGTTTAGGGTGATTTGGGAGGGAAATGCATAGGTTTGTTTTTTTTTTTCTTCTGATCCAGTTCTTTTTTGGGGTGTTTTTGACGTGTTTTGGGGTTTCCGTTGCGTTTTGTTGAGTTCCTAATGGGTTTTATGGTGGGTGGGAGTGGATTTTGGGATTTGGAGAAGATCAGGTAGGTTTAAGGGTTTTCTTGGGGTTAAATCACGTATTTTCTTCTGATCCGGTTTGCTTTTGGGGTGTTTTTGAGGTGTTTTGGGGTTTCTGTTGCGTTTTGTTGAGTTCCTAATGGGTTTTATGGTGGTAGGGAGTGGACTTTGGGATTTGGAGAAGATCAGGTAGGTTTAGGTTGGTTTTGGGATTGGATCTGTGGTTTTGGGGGATTTTCTTTTGTTTTTGGGGGTGATCCCGTTCTTTTTTGGGGTGTTTTTGACGTGTTTTGGGGTCTCCGTTGGTATTCCTTGGGTTTTCCGTGGTCATGGTGGTGGAAAATTGTAAATTGTGGGTTTTGGAGAACTTCAGGTAGGTTTAGGGGAATTTTGGGGTGGATTCATGGTATTTGGTCTTTTCTTCTGTTTTTTTTGGGTGATCCTGTTCTTTTTTGGGGTGTTTATAAGGTGTTGTTTTGGGGTCTCCGTTGGGTTTTAGTTGTGTTCTTGTTGGTCATCATGGTGAAAAAGTGTAAATTGTGGCTTTTGGAGAACATCAGGTAGGTTTAGGGGGACTTTTGGGGCAGAGTCATGTTTTATGGTGTTTTATTCTGTTTCTTGGGGTGGTCCCGTTCTTTTTTGGGAAATTTTTGAGGTGTTTGGGGGTCTCCGTTGGGTTTTGTTGTGTACTCGTTGGTCATCGTGGTGGAAAATGGTAAATTGTGGGTTTTGGAGAACATCAGGTAGGTTTAGGGTGGTTTTGGGATTGGATCCGTGCTTTTTGGGGATTTTCTTCCAGTTTATGGGTGATCCCTTTATTTTTGGGGTGTTCTTGACGTGTTTTGGTGTCTCGTTTTGGGTTTTCGTTTGGTTCATGTTGGTCATCCTGGTGAAAAAGTGTAAATTGTGGGTTTTGGAGAACATCAGGTAGGTTTAGGGGGACTTTTGGTGTGGATCTATGGCTTTTGGGGTTTTCTTTCGTTTTTAGGGTTTATCCCGTTCTTGTTTTGGGTGTTTTTGACTTCTTTTGGGGTCTCCGTTGGGTTTCGTTGGGTTTTCCATGGTCATCATGTTGGAAAATTGTAAATTGTGGGTTTTGGAGATCATCAGGTAGGTTTAGGGTGGTTTTGGGGTGGATCTATGATTTTGAAGGATTTTCTTCCTTCTAATTTTGGGGGTGATCCCTTTCTTTTTTTTTTTTTTTTTTTTTTTTTTTTTTTTTTTTTTTTGACGTGTTTTGTTGTCTCCGTTGGGTTTCGTTGGGTTTTCCATGGTCATCAATGTGGAAAAGTGTAAATTGTGGGTTTTGGAGAACTTCAGGTTGGTTTAGGGGGATTTTTGGTGTGGATCTATGGCTTTTGGGGTTTTCTTTCGTTGTTGGGGTTGAACCAGTTCTTTTTTGGGGTGTTTTTGACGTTTTTGGGGTCTCCGTTGGGTTTTGTTGGGTTCTCGTTGGTCGTTAAGCTAAATGGGAGTGGATTGTGGGTTTTGAAGAAGATCAGGTGAGTTTAGGGTGATTTGGGAGGGAAATGCATAGTTTTGTTTTTTTTTTCTTCTGATCCAGTTCTTTTTTGGGGTGTTTTTGACGTGTTTTGGGGTTTCCGTTGCGTTTTGTTGAGTTCCTAATGGGTTTTATGGTGGTTGGGAGTGGACTTTGGGATTTGGAGAAGATCAGGTAGGTTTAAGGGTTTTCTTGGGGTTAAATCACGTATTTTCTTCTGATCCGGTTTGCTTTTGGGGTGTTTTTGAGGTGTTTTGGGGTTTCTGTTGCGTTTTGTTGAGTTCCTAATGGGTTTTATGGTGGTTGGGAGTGGACTTTGGGATTTGGAGAAGATCAGGTAGGTTTAGGGTGGTTTTGGGATTGGATCCATGCTTTTTGGGGATTTTCTTCCAGTTTTGGGGGTTATCCCGTTCTTTTTTGGGGTGTTTTTGACATGTTTTGATGTCTCTGTTGGGTTTTGTTGGGTTTTCTGTTGGCATCTTGGTGGAAAAGGGTAAATTTGTGGGTTTTGGAGAACATCAGGTAGGTTTAGGCTGGTTTTGGGATTGGATCTGTGCTTTTTGGGGATTTTCTTCCAGTTTATGGGTGATCCCGTTCTTTTTTGGGGTGTTTTTGACATGTTTTGGGGTCTCTGTTGGGTTTTGTTGGGTTCTTGTTTTTCATCATGTTGGAAAAGTTTAACTTGCGTGTTTTGGAGAACATCAGGTAGGTTTAGTGTCGTTTTGGGGTGGATCTATGTTTTTGGGGGATTTTCTTCCAGTTTTGGGGGTGATTCCGTTCTTGTTTGGGGTGTTTTTGACTTGTTTTGGGGTCTCCGTTGGGTTTTAGTTGGATTCTCGTTGGTCCTTAAGGGAAATGGGAGTGGATTGTGGGTTTTGAAGAAGATCAGGTGAGTTTAGGGTGGTTTTGCGGGGAAATTCATAGTTTTTGGTGTTTTTTCTTCTGATTCAGTTCTTTTTTGGGGTGTTTTTGACGTGTTTTGGGGTCTCCGTTGGTTTTTGTTGGGTTCTTGTTGTTCATCATGGTGAAAACGGGTAAATTGTGGGTATTAGAGAACATCAGGTAGGTTTAGGGGGACTTTTGGGGTGGATCAACGGCTTTTAGGGTTTTCTTTCGGTTTTGGGGGTGATCCCGCTTTTTTTTTGTGGTGTTTTTGACGTGTTTTGGGGTTTCCGTTGCGTTTTGTTGATTTCCTAATGTGTTTTAAGTTTGTTGGGAGTGGACTTTGGGATTTGGAGAACATCAGGTAGGTTTAGTGTGGTTTTGGGGTGGATCTATGTTTTTTTGGGGTTTTCTTTCTTTTTTAGGGGTTATCCTGTTCTTGTTTGGGGTGTTTTTGACTTGTTTTGGGGTCTCCGTTGGGTTTTAGTTGGATTCTCGTTGGTCCTTAAGGGAAATGGGAGTGGATTGTGGGTTTTGAAGAAGATCAGGTGAGTTTAGGGTGGTTTTGCGGGGAAATTCATAGTTTTTGGTGTTTTTTCTTCTGATTCAGTTCTTTTTTGGGGTGTTTTTGACGTGTTTTGGGGTTTCCGTTGGGTTTCGTTGAGTTCCTAATGGGTTTTATGGTGGTTGGGAGTGGACATTTGGATTTGGAGAACATCAGGTACGTTTAGAGTGGTTTTGGGATTGGATCCGTGCTTTTTGGGGTTTTCTTTGGTTTTGGGGGTGATCCTGTTCTTGTTTGGGGTGTTTTTGACGTGTTTTGGGTTCTCCGTTGGGTTTCGTTGGGTTTTCCGTGGACATCATGGAGGAAAAGTGTAAATTGTGGGTTTTGGAGAACATCAGGTAGATTTAGGGTGTTTTTGGGGTGGATCTATGGTTTTGGGGGATTTTGTTCCAGTTTTGGGGTGATCGAATTCATTTTTGGGGTGTTTCTGACGTGTTTTGGGTTCTTCGTTGGGTTTCGTTGCGTTTTCCGTTGTCATCATGGTGGAAAAGTGTAAATTGTGGGTTTTGGAGAAAATCAGGTAGGTTTAGGGGAATTTTGGGGTGGATTCATGGTATTTGGTCTTTTCTTCTGTTTTTTTTTGGGTGATCCTGTTCTTTTTTGGGGTGTTTATGACGTGTTTTGGGGTCTCCGTTGGGTTTTAGTTGGGTTCTTGTTGGTCATCATGGTGAAAAAGTGTAAATTGTGGCTTTTGGAGAACATCAGGTAGGTTTAGGGGGACTTTTGGGGCAGAGTCATGTTTTTTGGTGTTTTCTTCTGTTTCTTGGGGTGGTCCCGTTCTTTTTTGGGAAATTTTTGAGGTGTTTGGGGGTCTCCGTTGGGTTTTGTTGTGTACTCGTTGGTCATCGTGGCGGAAAATGGTAAATTGTGGGTTTTGGAGAACATCAGGTAGGTTTAGGGTGGTTTTGGGATTGGATCCGTGCTTTTTGGGGATTTTCTTCCAGTTTATGGGTGATCCCTTTATTTTTGGGGTGTTCTTGACGTGTTTTGGTGTCTCGTTTTGGGTTTTCGTTTGGTTCATGTTGGTCATCCTGGTGAAAAAGTGTAAATTGTGGGTTTTGGAGAACATCAGGTAGGTTTAGGGGGACTTTTGGTGTGGATCTATGGCTTTTGGGGTTTTCTTTCGTTTTTAGGGTTTATCCCGTTCTTGTTTTGGGTGTTTTTGACTTCTTTTGGGGTCTCCGTTGGGTTTCGTTGGGTTTTCCATGGTCATCAATGTGGAAAAGTGTAAATTGTGGGTTTTGGAGAACTTCAGGTTGGTTTAGGGGGATTTTTGGTGTGGATCTATGGCTTTTGGGGTTTTCTTTCGTTGTTGGGGTTGAACCAGTTCTTTTTTGGGGTGTTTTTGACGTTTTTGGGGTCTCCGTTGGGTTTTGTTGGGTTCTCGTTGGTCGTTAAGCTAAATGGGAGTGGATTGTGGGTTTTGAAGAAGATCAGGTGAGTTTAGGGTGATTTGGGAGGGAAATGCATAGTTTTGTTTTGTTTTTTTTCTTCTGATCCAGTTCTTTTTTGGGGTGTTTTTGACGTGTTTTGGGGTTTCCGTTGCGTTTTGTTGAGTTCCTAATGGGTTTTATGGTGGGTGGGAGTGGATTTTGGGATTTGGAGAAGATCAGGTAGGTTTAAGGGTTTTCTTGGGGTTAAATCACGTATTTTCTTCTGATCCGGTTTGCTTTTGGGGTGTTTTTGAGGTGTTTTGGGGTTTCTGTTGCGTTTTGTTGAGTTCCTAATGGGTTTTATGGTGGTTGGGAGTGGACTTTGGGATTTGGAGAAGATCAGGTAGGTTTAGGGTGGTTTTGGGATTGGATCCATGCTTTTTGGGGATTTTCTTCCAGTTTTGGGGGTTATCCCGTTCTTTTTTGGGGTGTTTTTGACATGTTTTGATGTCTCTGTTGGGTTTTGTTGGGTTTTCTGTTGGCATCTTGGTGGAAAAGGGTAAATTGTGGGTTTTGGAGAACTTCAGGTAGGTTTAGGGGGACTTTTGGGGTGGATTCATGGTATTTGGGGTTTTCTTCTGTTTTTTGGGGTGATCCTGTTCTTTTTTGGGGTGTTTTTGACGTGTTTTGGGGTTGTCCGTTGGGTTTTGTTGGGTTCTCGTTGGTCATCATTGTGAAAAAGGGTAAATTGTGAGTTTTGGAGAACATCAGGTAGGCTTAGGGGGACTTTTGGGGTGGATCTATGGCATTTGGGTTTCTCTTCTGTTTTTGGGGGAGATCCTGTTCTTTTTTGTTGTTTTTGTTTTTGTTTTTTTTTTGGCACGTTTTTTGTCTCCATTGGGTTTCGTTGGGTTTTCCATCGTCATCATGGTGGAAAAGGGTAAATTTGTGGGTTTTGGAGAACATCAGGTAGGTTTAGGCTGGTTTTGGGATTGGATCTGTGCTTTTTGGGGATTTTCTTCCAGTTCATGGGTGATCCCTTTCTTTTTTGGGGTGTTTTTGACGTGTTTTGGTGTCTCCTTTTGGGTTTTCGTTTGGTTCATGTTGGTCATCATGGTGAAAATTGTAAATTTTTGGGGGGGGGAATTTTCTTCCAGTTTTGGGGGTGATCCCGTTCTTTTTTGGGGTGTTTTTGACATGTTTTGGGGTCTCTGTTGGGTTTTGTTGGGTTCTTGTTTTTCATCATGTTGGAAAAGTTTAACTTGCGTGTTTTGGAGAACATCAGGTAGGTTTAGTGTCGTTTTGGGGTGGATCTATTTTTTTGGGGTTTTCTTTCGTTTTGGGGGGTTATCCCATTCTTTTTTGGGGTGTTTTTGACGTCTTTTGAGGTCTCCGTTTGTTTTTTTTGGGTTTCCATTGGGTTTTCTGGTGGTTGGGAGTGGAGTGTACATTTAGGAGAACATCAGGTAGGTTTAAGGGTTTTTTGGGTTGTTAAATCACATTTTTTCTTCTGATTCGGTTCGCTTTTGGGGTGTTTTTGACGTGTTTTGTGGTTTCCGTTGCGTTTCGTTGAGTTT